>NC_088655.1:27595404-27617904 GCF_964019385.1 Sycon ciliatum | reverse complement strand
GTAAATGAGCAGGGTGCTGGTCAAGAAAAATTGAATGTGCCAGGGTGCACTTGGAAGCATCAAGGTAATGTTGCAGAGTGGTAGTGGATGCAGCAGCATACAAGTCTAGATTTGTGATATAACGATCAGTACGAAATATGATGCGCAGTATACGGCGATGGAGAACTTCTAATTTACCTATGTGGGTTTTGTTAATGGTGGACCAGGCAGGGAAGCCGTACGTGAAGAGGGGAAGAATGTATGATTTATAAAAAATAATCCGGCAATGTTGGGGCAAATGGGACAAGTGACTTGACATTATGCCGACAGATCGGCATACTTTGGACGACACATGATCAGCATGGTGAGACCAGGAGAGGGCGGAATCTATGACAATGCCAAGGTGTTTATGGTGGGGCGCTACAGAGATAGGGTGACCGGGATCATCGGGAAAGTGGAAGATGGGCACTGGATCTGTGGGGGGGGGGGAAAGGAGGAGCTCGGTTTTGGTCACATTTGGCTTAAGGTGCCAAGTGCTCATCCAGTGAACAATGTCGTTGATACAGGTCTGAACTTTGGGGTACAGGGTGGCGTGAGATGGGGAGGAAGCAAGGACAGTGGTATCATCTGCAAACAAAGAAATATTGGGAATTGAATAGGGCAGGTCATTAACGTATGTGAGGAAGAGCAGGGGACCTAAAATGGAGCCCTGGGTATATCATCATAATACTCGTACATATTCAGCTATCAAGCAAGGTTGGCATCATTTCAATTTTAATTTCCGTAGCTATACAGAAGACGTTACTTCAGTAACGCCTGGCGCTAGCCAGGGTCCACACAGCTTTAATTAATTTGGTATTTGTTTGTTTGTTTGTTTGTGTGTTTCTGTCACGCCTGGAGCTATCCCGTATCTGTCCCGTATCTGTGACTACAAAGGCTCTACAGAATTGTACATAACAGCTGGCCACAATATTTGCTGGCCCCCCGTATCTGTCCCGTACCGTACCATCAAACACAGCTGGCCACAATATTCATCGTATTATGTATACGACTCCCTGATGTAAAGGGAGATTTGGAAAGAAATAGGGAGACGAGGAGGAAATGAAATTGGAATGGACGTTAGTTGCCGAATAGGTGATAGGATGCGTCAGCAAAAACATACTTTGGAAGAGAGATCCGGTCATCTCCAAAAGAAGCGTGAACGGGCGATTCAGCGCCGATCACAGGAAACGTCAGAAGAGAGATCCCGTCGACTCCAGAACGCCCGTGATCGGCAGAGTCAGCGCCGGTCCCAGGAAACGTCAGGACAGACATCCCGTCGACTCCAAAATAAGCGTTAACGGCAGAGTCAGCGCCGGTCTCAGGAAATATTTCCATCAGTTCTAACAACATGCACGATGAGCTAAGCAACAAAGCATAGGGTAGGGCCCTGAGCTTCCAAGCTCTCTCGTTCTTTAATAATTCCACAGCCCAACAAATCATAAGGAAGACAATACAGAGGACATTGAAGGGCCTATTACAGTAGTGGTGAAGGGGTGTGAAGTGCTCAGCCAACGTGTGTCTCAGCATCACAGCACACCATACGTATACTGTACCCTTTTTGATGCCAGGTTGTAATGCTAACGCCGAGACCTCTGGTCGGTCCCGTCGAGTTGCTCCCTGTACGTTGGCAGTCCCTACATCCCCTGTGTCCCTACATCCCCTGTGTCCCTACGTCTCCTGTGTCCCTACATCTCCTGTGTCTTGTTTTGTGTTGTCTCCACTCGTCTTTCAGTGCAGTAGGGATGTGTTCTTAGTAAAATAAAAAAAATTAAAAACCTCTCTCCATCTCAGTACTCCTTTTCAGTTTTGTGCTAGATTGTGCACATCTGACTGTTCAACATCTGGTTTAGCTGGTGGACTCGATCGCATAACTTGTGCCCACATTTGTCATACTCTGAAGTATTACAAATATAAATACCACTTGTGTCTTACCGCTGCTTGCTGTGTTAGTGCTGACAAGGTCAAACCTGATGTTGCCCATGGATTTTGTAGTCACCGTGGTTTTACGGTATACTGACGTGCGTGGGCTAGTCTCAGTGATGCGAGCAATGGTCTGTGCCGGGCTGGTGGCTTGGTTGGCAGAGTTCCAGTCTAAACCACTGTCAGTGCCTGAGAGAGAAGTAGAGAGAAAGACAGAGAGAGAGAGAGAGAGAGAGAGAGAGAGAGAGAGAGAGAGAGAGAGAGAGAGAGAGAGAGAGAGAGAGAGAGAGAGAGAGAGAGAGAGAGAGAGAGAGAGAGAGAGAGAGAGAGAGAGAGAGAGAGAGAGAGAGAAGAGAGAGAGAGAGAAGAGAGAGAGAGAGAGAGAGAGAGAGAGAGAGAGAGAGAGAGAGAGAGAGAGAGAGAGAGAGAGAGAGGGAGATAGAGAGAAGAAAGGAGAGAGAGATAGGAGAGAAGAGATATAGAGACCGAGATGAGAGAGAGAGACGTTGTGTTAGGGAGGATGAGATAGAGGGAGAATCAGAGAGAGATAGCAAGAGGGACAAGACTCCGTGGTTCGGATCTAGTATTATGTCACGGTATACTAAATTGAGTATCGACCTGCCCTGGAAAAGAAGCCAGCTTGGGCAGGGGGCTCAACATCTTGTCTAAGGCCGCCGATTGGCACTTTCCATGGAAATGATCATGTGACATACAACACTAACCACCACTTACCAGCATCCCACGGGAAAGCCTGTACGACGAGGGACTGCTTCCAGCTACTGCCGTCGCACAGGTTCTCAGAGTACACGCCCACAAACCAGTCGGGACTCGGCGCAATCATGGTGGCCACGGATGCCAACGGGTGATAACGATCGACTGTGAACGTGGTTGTTGATGTACCTGAGGCCGATCTGATGCCACCTGACTGAAAGGTGCTCAAGGTTTGACCTCCTGTGGACAAGAACAAAAATTATAGCAAGGAGAAGCACCCAGCAAGCAAAACATGAAAATCAAATCGATCTTCATCAAGCTTTCTGATAAAATCTGCTTCTTATTCTGTTTGCTTACCTGTTTTTCTGTTCAACCATGCACAACGGACATTTTTGTTCGTGAGTCTTGATAGTTGTACTACATGAGCAGTTTGAGGGTGATAGCAGTTTCTTTTTCAACACAGCAACTTTGCTACTCTTTTGTTTTCCTTCCCCTTACTTTTATTTTTCACCGTGGTTGGCAATCACCCACTCTCTTAACATTGGCCGGTGTTTCCACCGAGTTTTGAGATGTTGCAATAAATATAAAAATGTAACCAGGCCCGTGCAGGTGGACACGGAAATTATTTTACACACGGGCTACAAGCCCAATTACATGGAAGCGAATGTGACAATGGGGTTGATTAAGAAAGCGGGTAGAGGAAGGAGGAGGACGGTAGCAAAGCAGCAGGGAGGACAATTCAAGAGCAAAATTCACAATCGCACAAATATGAGACATTCTTGACCTACTCCCAGGCCCGTGACACCTCCACACTCAGACAAGTGGACGACGAGATAACTACACTGGAAAGACTATATTTGTGACAAGACGACCAAACACGCAACTAGACATGACGAACTCAAGACGAAGACTGCTTTTCGCACCACAGCAACACGCGCATGCACCAACACCACGCACACACCACGTACACAGCATAACGTACTTCAACAGGACAGTGAGGCAAGAATCCGAATTTCACCGACAACAATCAGGGTGCGTTAACAGATGCTGGTAGACAACAGATGTCTTCGAATCCAACTCCAACTCACAATCAAGCTCACCAATATCCGCGTCAACATCTGCAATATAGCATGTACTCAAGTGCAATTCAGATCCGATATGTATCACCCATCAACTAGGGTGCAGAAAATACAATACATCCGGCTCTGCTTCTAAAACAATCGCATAATTATAGAGAATTTCATTACATGTATAGCGAACCCGCGTCCATGTCCCTGTTTGAACCCACACAAAATTGACCATTGATAGCGAAACAGGTTTCTTTTATAACGAATCGTTATCTTGTAGGGCCGCATGTAAACCGAGTGCACTCGCACTGCCCTGGACCACGTGTCAGTCATTACGTGGTGCATGTATGGTGTGAGTGAATTTCTGTTACAAAGAACTTTGCTTGTAAAGACCTAATTCTCTTGCAGCACAGCATTCATTATTATCTGTAGATGGCTGCCTTGTAGATGGCTGCCTTTTAAGGCAGCCATCTAAAAGAACATAATTTATCTTAGTCACACAAGTTAGCAATGGAACTATAGTGCGAATCAAAAAGGTCTAGACTTTTTCGAATAATTCAAACCTGGTTTGAGCTTTTTAAGAAATTTCTTCGGAGTATTGCCCAGGCAGCTCATGCAATTTTCTCATATAAATTTCTAAGCGATTGAATGACAGACGCCCAGGTGAAAATTTTATGCACAAAATGATCACAGATTATGTGGTATAGATGCTGGCTTAAGGGGGCAGCCTACCCATAAATTTCATATGGCATTCAATTGACCGTAAGTTTGGTGTTTCTCAATGGATTTGAGTGAAATTTTGACCACACACTCCTGCCACTATGCTGGCCCTCAGGACATGATTTACAAGTTCTTGCGCCTCACTGACAGGCTTTCCAGGCCGGAAAAACTCAAATTTCCGGCATAGTGCCACGGTGTGCGAGCCACCCAGGAGCCAAACAAAATGCATTTACAATTTTTTCACATTTTCGTGCTCATTCTGTTCGTGCGCGGGACTCAAACCTAGAACAAGTCCAGAAGCAGCCATGGGTGATGGGGTAGGGCCCCTCAACGAGGCCCTGGAATCTGTCACAACGGAACGAGTGGGCGTTCTCTCACACACTCCCACAGACCCAAGTCAATTTTTGAATTTTTTTAGGTTTAGGGTGTGCTACGAGGTCGTACCTTTGATACAACATCCAGTGCTGGGACCTCCACAGCAAGCCATTTCCACAGCGCTGCACACCAAATCCAGGATACCCTCAGAAACCGGCAAAGACTACCACTCACGTTTCACTACTGCCTAGTACTGAATCCTACCTGACTTCTTGACACGACGCAAACTTGCCAAAGTCACTAAATCAATGTCAACTACAATAATCAAGCCACATATCTGCAACGTCACGAGGGTGCTGACAAAAGTCCTGCTGCACGGCGGCGGGCTTCGCCCGCCGCCGTGCAGCCCAATACGTGGCTCAAAAACCTGATTTTTTGGACTTGGAGCAAAATTCTGCACACTTACACGTGTTTCCATGATACGACAAGTTGCGCACGGTCTGCTCACATTCAAATACAGTGCTGCCAACAAATGACAGCGTGCAACAAAAAAATCTTTCCTTGCAAGGGCACATTTTCGGCCATAACTCTTGAACGGCCGGTCAGATCGGGACACAATTTTCAGAGAATTTGCAGCTATTCATGCTCTTTCAACTGACGTAGCGCTCAATATGAATTTACAAATTCGATTTTTCAGCGAATTTTTGGGTAGTCTGCCACCTTAAGGGGGCAGCCTACCCATAAATTTCATATGGCATTCAATTGACCGTAAGTTTGGTGTTTCTCAATGGATTTGAGTGAAATTTTGACCACACACTCCTGCCACTATGCTGGCCCTCAGGACATGATTTACAAGTTCTTGCGCCTCACTGACAGGCTTTCCAGGCCGGAAAAACTCAAATTTCCGGCATAGTGCCACGGTGTGCGAGCCACCCAGGAGCCAAACAAAATGCATTTACAATTTTTTCACATTTTCGTGCTCATTCTGTTCGTGCGCGGGACTCAAACCTAGAACAAGTCCAGAAGCAGCCATGGGTGATGGGGTAGGGCCCCTCAACGAGGCCCTGGAATCTGTCACAACGGAACGAGTGGGCGTTCTCTCACACACTCCCACAGACCCAAGTCAATTTTTGAATTTTTTTAGGTTTAGGGTGTGCTACGAGGTCGTACCTTTGATACAACATCCAGTGCTGGGACCTCCACAGCAAGCCATTTCCACAGCGCTGCACACCAAATCCAGGATACCCTCAGAAACCGGCAAAGACTACCACTCACGTTTCACTACTGCCTAGTACTAAATCCTACCTGACTTCTTGACACGACGCAAACTTGCCAAAGTCACTAAATCAATGTCAACTACAATAATCAAGCCACATATCTGCAACGTCACGAGGGTGCTGACAAAAGTCCTGCTGCACGGCGGCGGGCTTCGCCCGCCGCCGTGCAGCCCAATACGTGGCTCAAAAACCTGATTTTTTGGACTTGGAGCAAAATTCTGCACACTTACACGTGTTTCCATGATACGACAAGTTGCGCACGGTCTGCTCACATTCAAATACAGTGCTGCCAACAAATGACAGCGTGCAACAAAAAAATCTTTCCTTGCAAGGGCACATTTTCGGCCATAACTCTTGAACGGCCGGTCAGATCGGGACACAATTTTCAGAGAATTTGCAGCTATTCATGCTCTTTCAACTGACGTAGCGCTCAATATGAATTTACAAATTCGATTTTTCAGCGAATTTTTGGGTAGTCTGCCACCTTAACGGGTTTTTTTTAAACCGGAGGTCTGTACTTTTGAAACGCACTATAGGCTGAATTAAGCTGAAACTCGGAGTTTCATGGTTATCCAACAATCCTCAGACAACAACATACTTCAGGCTAGTTCCATTATGCTAACTTGTGTTGTTGGCTCTGCCCTCGTAGCGTTGAGCACGTTTTTCAAGGGTTTTAAGCAATACCGTAAAAGCCCGTGTATAGGCCCCGGGCGTATAGAATAGCAGCCTTGATTTCCTGGCAGTATACAAGGGCACGGGCGTTGGTTTGGAACCGGGCGTATCCTTGGAATACTTGCCTCTGCACTTGGAATACTTGCCTCTGCACTTGGATTACTTGGAATATATATAGTGAAATTCTCCCCTGGCTCAGTAGCTGTATCCATTTCATTTTAGCGTTTTATGTTCCCATGACGTCGAGACCTCAGGTCGGCTGAGGGCAAAAGCCTCACCATCACTATGCTCCCACTATGCAATTTTTTGTCTTTGCCTGTGAGCTGTGATCATTGTAAAAAAGATAAAAAAATTGCTGAGCATGCACACTATAAAATTAAAGTATACTCGCTTCAATGAACCAAAAACATTGTTCGGGTTGGGAAAAGCGATCCTAGAACACATCCATCAACATAGCAGTAAGTATTGGGTATCGGTACCCGTACATGTACTGGTGTTTCCGGCATACAGTATTCTGTTCTCGAGATTCGTGGTTTCTCGTAAAAAAATGAAAAAAATACCTGGGCGTATACATGGACATGGAGCTGTTTTGAAACAAAAGTGTTGACTTTCCCTAACTGGGTGTGGACTCGGAGGGCGGGCGTTATTTCGAGTGGGCGTACACAGGGGCTTTTACGGATACCGTGCTCGCGTGATGTGATTAGTGCCCCTGTGGCACTATTCTTCCAATGATCATCACAGATGAACAGATGGAGTGCTATTCAATACCCAGTACAGGGCACTATTTTTTCAATGCTGACACATTAACGTCTTCCCGCAGACAAACAAAAAGAAGGCAAAGGAAAACAGAGCCTTAAGTTTACTGTAAACTATCACGACTCAACAGAATCCACCAGTGCAATGACATAGACAAGAACATTTCCAAATGAACATCAAATGTGCGCATGCTCCTGGCTACAAGCCCGCGGGGAGAGGGGGGGGAGAGGGGGGGGGGAGAGGGGAGAGGGGGGAGGGCACTAGTCAAGAGAGGGCTTTATTTTTTAACTGGCTCTTAGAGACTGGGACACTATTCAAGTGAGAGGGCTCTAATCTCGCGAGTACGGTACAGTAGTTTATGCTTGTACTTATCAGTCATACACGTACCTTGTGCGGTGAACTCGTTCTTCAGAGTTGAGGTACCACCGAGTTCTGCCATGATCTTCATGCCGGGAGAGGAGAGAATGCCGTTTCTCCACATCGTGTAGCACGCACTGTGACTTGTTCCGATCGGCGCAGACCAATGCGGAAAGTTTATCGGAGGTGTCGGGTCAGTCCACGCGGCAGTGAACGTCATACGGTATGTAGCCGTGCCGCTCGCGGTGCACGTGCAGCCTATGAAGCGCCGCAACGTGCGTACGAACACACGTACGTGAGCGGCACAAACACACAGATATGCACATGTGCACACAAACACACGTACACACAGATACACACGTGTACACAAACACTCACACACACATACACACCAGAACATGTACATGCACATGTGTGCACACACACACACACAAACACACACACACACACACACACACAAACACACACACACACACACACATTATAACGAAGGGTGCAATACATATTCGATATCACTAAGTTTACTTGCCTCGGCAGTGCACCAAGAAGATTTTAATTGGGATGGAAATTTGCATGGGGATCAAGAACGAACGGCCCGTGCAATAATCTTCATCAAGATCGTTTGCAAGGATGAAAGCGGTGTACTTGTGTACTACTTCAGTACTTGTTGCCCATCAGCTTCTAGCTACATCTTCCAAGAGATCTCTGCTGGTCTCTTCGTTGTGAACAACTGACTTAACATAGACGTACTGATGATAGTCAGCTACTTCAAAAATTATATTATACAATGGACATGTAGCTACATGTATATACTAGGCCGACATGACATGGTTGAGATAAGCACTTGACAGATCATAAGAGAGTTCGCGACGACGATGGTGGATGGTCGGGTTTCTTTCGCCGTGATTCTTTCTGCATTCTGCTCGTTTCATTTTTGGTTTTCATCACGAATCGCTGTAAATTTAAACAATTCAGTTAGAAAGTAAAAAAAAACAAGGAACTACAAGTTAATAATCGACGTGGAGACAACAATTTTATAATAGCAATAAAAAGAACAAATTCTGCAGTCATCGCCACACTACAACGAAGTCATGAAAGTTTACCAGAATTAATTTTCTTGTCACATTCATCAGTGGAAAGTCGTGACTGAAGAGTAACCATGCTGAACAATGATTAAATATACATTCAATGATGTGTTACGAGAACAAAATACAGTGCCAAAATAGAAAGAGGGAAGGTGAGACAATAGCAGTGAAGTGAGAGCTAAGTGCAACGGTGGGTGAAAAAATAATTATAACGCTAAAACTGTGTAGTGAGACAAACAATCATGCTGTGCACCTACGAAAACAATTTTAACGCAACTACATGTTTCTTCTGCTTACAAAGATCAGGCTTATGCAAACGAATACAAACAGCCTCAAGTACTTTCAACTGACTAGCATACCGTGCACGACAAAGAACAGAAAAACTAAAATCATCATACACCTGCAGACACTTAGGGTGAGACAACAAGTGAAGAAAAACGGCAGACTTCTTACGATCACAATCACCATCTGATTCCTCGTCTCCAACAACCGCAACCTCGTCCTCCGTTTTTTCGTAACTTGGTGGATCGAGCAGAGCGTATTTGCTCCTCTTCCAAACTAGCTGAGGAACTGGACTTCCTTAAGTCCGTTTTTCTAAAGAACGGGTACCCTGACGATCTATTGAAGGAACTCATGAGCGAAAGGCTGGATAAAAAGGAAAAACGTTTTGGCCCGGACAAATGTCCCACGTATCTTTCTCTCCCCTGGAAAGGTAACCTCTCATTATCCATGAGTCGCTTGGTACGGAAAATTGTACAGCAAACTTACTACGCGGTACATTTTGTACCCGTTTTCACAACTGTACGTGCGTTCACGGTGAGGAAGGATGTCCTACCAACCCAACTTGCATCTAAATTGGTATACCAATTTGAGTGCCGACAATGTGGTAGTCGGTACGTTGGTAGGACTCTTCAACATCTGAACGCACGTATCAAGCAGCACGTCCCACTGCATATGCTGACTGGCTCGGCACGGGCACTGCGACCAAAACGCGGCAGGCCACTGAAGAACCCTCGGCCACAGCCATCGTTAGCACAATTTCCGTCATCGGCAATAGTGCCTCCATTACCCGTATCGAGAGCCTTGGAGTCGGGTAATGGGCATATTGTCACCACAACACAATGCACCATAACAACACAAGATAACACACCACAACAACATTCAGCTCAAGACCAAAGTGGACGCTGTGATGAGGTAATGCCCTCATCGCCGTCTTTGCCGTTGCCTCCCCCAGAACCGCCACCTACATCTATCATCGGCGGTGCTGGGGCTGAGTCTGTGGTGTCGGTGGCACGTGCATATATGGATGAGGCAAGCACTGATTGTGAACAACGAGAAAGAAGGCTGAAGGGAACGGAATTAAACAAAGAAAGTAACACAATCAACATTCAAAGACCTAGACGATCAACGGCTAATTATTCAATGAATTATTACAGTACTGGAGATCAAGCACCGGCGAGGACACTGGGAACACAAGATTTAACAACAACAACAACAACAACAACAACAACAACAACAACAACAACAACAACAACAACAACAACAACAACAACAACAACAACAACAACAACAACAACAACAACAACAACAACAACAACAACAACAACAACAACAACAACAACAACAACAATGGTAACGAGTTGCCATCAAGATCAAAGGAGGAGTCAACGAACAGAGGTTAAACAACGTCAAACGAGCCTAGGACCGATCAGTGTTGATGAGGAGAATGACACGGAGGACGACACTGAGGACGAGTTGGGAGATGAAACGGAGGACGAGGTTGCGGTTGTTGGAGACGAGGAATCAGATGGTGATTGTGATCGTAAGAAGTCTGCCGTTTTTCTTCACTTGTTGTCTCACCCTAAGTGTCTGCAGGTGTATGATGATTTTAGTTTTTCTGTTCTTTGTCGTGCACGGTATGCTAGTCAGTTGAAAGTACTTGAGGCTGTTTGTATTCGTTTGCATAAGCCTGATCTTTGTAAGCAGAAGAAACATGTAGTTGCGTTAAAATTGTTTTCGTAGGTGCACAGCATGATTGTTTGTCTCACTACACAGTTTTAGCGTTATAATTATTTTTTCACCCACCGTTGCACTTAGCTCTCACTTCACTGCTATTGTCTCACCTTCCCTCTTTCTATTTTGGCACTGTATTTTGTTCTCGTAACACATCATTGAATGTATATTTAATCATTGTTCAGCATGGTTACTCTTCAGTCACGACTTTCCACTGATGAATGTGACAAGAAAATTAATTCTGGTAAACTTTCATGACTTCGTTGTAGTGTGGCGATGACTGCAGAATTTGTTCTTTTTATTGCTATTATAAAACTACAAGTTACACTGTAATATCCACTAATACCACCAGTTACTAAACAATCAGCTAATGCAATAACATTGTTAGTTGTAGAACGTCAGTACCGTCGGTCAGTGTCATGCACTGTTATCGCATGAGCTTATTGTTTAGTAACTGGTGATGTTAGTGGACATTATAGTGTAACTTGTATGTAGTTTCTTGGTCCTTTTTCTTTACTATAAAATATTAACATTGCTATTACTACACCAGGAGCAAGACTTGACGGATCAATATGTTCTGGTAATGTTTCGCAGATCGTCTTCTTCCGCATGACATTCGTGGAAACCTAAGATTTAGGGAAGAACTCAGATGGTGAGCCAAGTAAAAATGTGTAACAAGGAAAAACATGTGGGCACAAGTTATGCGAGTTATGCTCGGCTCGATGGCGCTTATTTTCCCCTCTTTGGAAGTAGCACTAATATTCATGAACCTTCCAAGTTGCAAGGCCGTTGGTTAGTGCTATGGAGCAGTGCTCAAGCTGACTTTCATGCCGTGGAATGTCTCAGTACTCCTTGTCTGTTTTGTGCTAGATTGTGCACGTCTGACTGTTCAAAATCTGGTTTAGTTACTGGCCTCCACGACACACATTTTGGCCACATTATCCATGTTATAATAATTTAAAATATCAATCAGTTCAGTCTAGTTTTCTCCCGTTGTGTCGTACGCATATTCGCCAGTGAAGACAGACACACGCAGACAGACTGAATGACAAACAGACAGGCATCGAGTACGCGATTGATTCCCAAGACGGTGTTGCGCCAGCCAGCAAAGGTCCAGCTGGGACTCCATCAAAGGCAGCAATCATTCAATTCTGGTTTCTGTTGTGAGGAATTGCTATGTACTGTTGTCTGAGACAATATACACATACTGACATACTTACATATACATGTACTTATGTACATGTATACTTCAACTTGTACTTCAACGCACTTGGTCACTGCCAAGACTGGCCACGGGGTGCCTCCGGGAGAGGGGAAGAGAGATTCGGGAGGAATGTGTGAAATACCACTCAAATACGCTATTGAAGCGCCCAACGTCCGACACCCCCCCCCCCCCCCTGAAACCTCGGAACTTGGAAATGATCCTCCTTATAGGCTCACCACACCGCTGTTTCAGGGACTGGGAGCCGATAACAACGTCTAGCTCGTCAGCTAACGATAAAATACTGGCATACATGTATTCGCCTTGAAAGGGCATTCAGATAAGGGCAGGTAGACGTACGCAATGGTAAAGAATCTGCTTGGAATGATGACTAACAGTTACCCTATACAGCTGTAGCTTAGTGATAATAATTATAGTCACTGACGTGCAGAGAATATCTCCTCAGATTCTGGGCCTCCGTATGACAGTCAACATCTTCTTCGGAGGTCTTTTAAATTAATTTCCTGAGGCTGAGAGGGATTCTATTTGGCTGCTTCTGCTTCTTTTTGGAATGCGTTGCAAATCAAAGAACTATACAAAGCAAATGGCAGGCAATGTCTTGAATTATGCTACCCATGCTATACGAAACATGTATAACACATACCATTGTCATAATAATGTTTACATTAAATTTTATATGTTTTCCTCATTGATTTGCTCACTCCCAGTTGTCCTATTCGTCGTGTTATTTCTCCTTCTCTGCTCACTTAGTATTCTCATATTCTCATCCTACCTGTACAGAATAGAAACCCCCTTGATAGGCCTAAACGGCCTCCGGGGAATTTTTGAAAAATATACCACACGTTAACAGATTTACAGCCACATTTATACTCCAAGGGTTTTTTCCACAGCCCAGGCTTATGGTATTGGTGATCAGTGGAAGCGGAGTTGGTGTCAACATGGTGTGTTTGAGTGTATGCATGTGCGTGTGTGTCTTTTGGCTTGTCTGGAGGAGGGGAGAAGCGTCATGAAGAAGTTGAGGATGGTCCTATGCAAGTTTCCGTAATTGTTATTATTGTATTCTTTTACTGAATACCACAGAACCATCAGATTGGCAAGCGCATGTTCCTTTTTGCGAATTCCTTATCCCGCGCACAGTGGAGCATACAGCTAAAATCAACATCCGTATCGCCCATCGATACTTGAACGTGTACCGTACCTTGAGCTTGGGCGCAAACAGCGAACACGACTAGCACCAACAGTAATGTTTCAAATCTCCCTTTTTCCGACCAAGAACTTTTATTCGGCAGCGAGGCCATTTCAGCAATCGCAGGCACCCGTTTCCAAACCTCCAAAAGGTCAGTTCAGCTTCTATCAGACCAGCCTCAAATGTTGACTAGCAGCTCGTAAATCTCTGTCGAATATAATGATGTTGCAGAACAGAACAACAAGGACAAACAAGGCTTGTTTGCAGCTACTTCAAGTTTCATGCTCTCGCAATTATCAGGCAACACGGTACATCCTCCGGTGTAATGATGTTACTACGCTCACACAGGAGGGAGAGAGAAACTGCTTCTTATCAAGCACTATCAAGCACAAGCAAGGGCTAGATTGTGCTAAACAGGTTAGAGCGCAACAATGCTCTCCCATTCCATCCGCAGAATTATGCTGAGACCATTTGAAAACGTCACAAGGCAAGGGCGACTCCTGGCAGCAGCAATACTACTGTACGGGCAGGGAATAAACAGCGCCTCTCACTGAACGACATAGGTTTCGATGCCCGTTATTTCTGACGTTACGCGAAAGTTAAGCTCGCGTTATTTGGCTCGCGCGTCGATAAACAACGCGAGTGACCTGCAGCTCACGTCGAAATTTGGAGTTCCACTCCAAACAAAAAATAATTGGACGTGAAATTGCGCGTCACGTCGGAAATAATCTTCGCCTCTCTGCTAAGCCGAAGAAAGAGGCTTGGCCCGCAGACCCTCTCCTGAACCAGGATAAGCATGCGGAAAGCGAAATCACTGACCTTGACCACTGAATCATCACGGACAGCAGTATCAACAAAGCATGAGGGGTTATCTGAAGTAAATTAGCAGGCACTTGGTGGATATCGCCACATACTAGAACTCGTTTTGGTACGTCAGCCTGTGACAGATATCAGTGCATGAACTTTTTGATCGTCAACATACCTCCAATGTGTATGGCAATATCTAGTTGCATGAGCAAATGCTGAGCACAGGTTGCTGTAGATTGGTTCTACTTGTCTCTGGAATCCCGATGTAGTCGCATGCAGCCAAATAATACAGTTCTTAGTAATTTAACGATGTGTGCAAGTAACCCGCCTCCCAGAATCGGATATTGTCACCTCTTTGGCGCTGACTTCTCAGAACTTGATGATCTGCTTCACTTTATGTCTTGTTCCGCTCAATAAAATAATCTCCAACATTAATAATTTGTCATCAGCCACAAATGACTTGTCCTGGACTAGGTAATCTTCCAACGATGAATCAAATAATTTTATGATCTGCTGCAAGGAGAAGGGCGTTGCATGCTCCATGCAGACTGCAGAGTTCGTACCGCACGCATACATGTACGTCGCTTTGCAAGCTCACAGTTTGACCCTACCCAACTCACAGTTCCCCAATATTATCATACACAGCAGCTTCAATTTTACCTACCGTCAGATGACTTGGAAGGTTAGTGAAATATTTGTCTTTGTTACTATTATTCACACATATCCGCCGGATGAGTACGCGTGGTACATGCACCATGGGGACCCACGAATACAAACCAGCGTTCCCTCAGCAGTGTCTTTGGCAGCTTGAAATAATATTGTTATTCATATTAGAAGTCCAACATGATCTTTTCACCTATCAAATTACTTGACTTCAACTTTTTAGCTGCCTTCGTAATCACTCCAGTATTCGTTGTGAGGTGTAGTTTATAACAAAACCTACTTCTGTGCCTCTCCTTCTCTTTAGTGAAGCAGCGGCGAAGGTCCTACACGGGAAGCTTAAAACATAACAACCACACACTGACAAGCAAGGAGAGTTCCAAGTTCTTTAACCTGACCGGTTTCTGTGACATGAGTCACTTCATCAGAGGAATGAAGATAAATGACAATATGGAACTCAATATAACCAGCGAACTGGACAGACCGGCGTTGAGCACTGTCGAGTAATTAGCGCGAAAAAAGCCATTTAGCGATTTAGCGCGAAAAAAAGCGTGAACAAAACACGGGGTTGCTTGCTAGCTTGCTTGCTAGCTTGTTCCTAGCTCTGTGCAAGCTTCTGCCTCTTGCCCCACAGTTTTTGTTACTGACTATCACCCTGCCCTCCTCAGCCTTCAACGCACCATGCAAAATTATTTTCTTGCTAACTTATGTTTTAGGAAACCACAGTCACGATGGGTATAGGTATTTTTTACCTCCATGCCTTGCACTCAACCTCTTGTTTGTTTTTCGCCTCGCAAGCAACCCCATGTTTTGTTCACGCTTTTTTCGCGCTAAATCACTAAATTGCTTTTTTCGCCCTAATTACTCGACAGTGCTCAAAACCTGTCTGTCCAGTTTGCTGGTTATATTGAGTTCCATATTGTCATTTATCTTCATTCCTCTGATGAAGTGACTCATGTCACAGAAACCGGTCAGGTTAAAGAACTTGGAACTCTCCTTGCTTGTGAGTGCGAGGTTGTTATATTTTAACCTTCCCGTGTAGAACCTTCGCCGCTGCTTCACTAGGAGCTCTTCTGACAGGTGTGAACGGGGTAGTGGTCACAACATCTCGATTATCGTTAGTTTAGGTTTGTTTTCACATGTGTTAGCTATTCGACTGTCCACACCCTGCGACAATTATATTTTATGTTATTATGATAGATCTATTTGAGTATATGACTACACTTTATCATTCACTCACTGCTTGTCCTCTCATGAGTTCTCGTGAACTCATGAGAGGGCTTTGGTCTGCCTTGGTCTCTAATTGCTGTCGTGAGGTGTTGTTGATGGGCTGGCGAACGGTAATCCTCGTGTCTGACCGCATCGTCTGGTCTCGTCTGTTCGAAAGACGAAACAATCATCACATTGGATGCCCGGACCAAATGAACATGGCGTTAACGAAAATTAGAAGAAGATGTCCCCCTCCCGCCTTATTGCGTTATTAAAATTGTTGTCTCTTCGCCTAATATTTAACAGAGGATGTGTTGTTAAAATTAAAGAAATCATATGGAAACGAGTTTTGAAGCAACTATCCACGGCTGAAACAAGATAATAATCAGTCAGAAAGATGTGTAGTCTTTGGAGTTGTTTGATGTTGCAACACCTTGAGGTATGACCAGTGCCTCTTAATAACATTAGGCAGCAATGCCCAAACTTTCACTGGTCTCTTTTGCAGCTGTGCTATGAAATCCGATCAGGTGAATCATGTTAGCGCCGTGCAACAGTTCACACTGATCGAACGTCTTTGGCTACACAGCGCCCAGCCGGGCATTAACCCGCTCGATCGGATTTCATTAACACTGTACATGTTATGGTCCAGGTCGGATAGATTATCCATTACAAAATAATTTGAATAGTTTTCAGGCAACCTGCCTGCACTCAAGAGAGCACTGCATTTCACACAAATTCATTAGAAGTATCGTGAAATGCAGTGCGTTCTTGAGTGTATGTATAGGCAGGTTGCCTGCAAACTATTCAAGTGCAATGAAGCGGCGTGAAGCGTACTTCAAATTATGCCAATAATAATTATTGTGAAAACACTTTTATGATAACTGAAAGTACTCAGCTACTACTAATGATAGCTGTTCAGTGCACGTGCGCGCACAAATTAGCACACACATGCAGCACACACATACACAGACACGCACACATGTGCGAGAACACATCTCATTATACTCGTCTAACTACCTACGGGATTAGGGACTCTTGGCTCTTTCCCCTACCAAAATTAATGTTACTGTTTAAACATACCATTGTTTTCCTTTTTTCGTGTTGTGTTCTAATCATTCGCCATGCCACTGTCAATTGTATTCTGTTTGCCCGTAAAAGAGGTCTCCTTGTCAAACTACCAACACTGAGTACCAATACCAAAAGATCGGTCATGAAATGCTGACAATTATTATAACAATATTTGATGGTACAAGGTGAGGTGCAAACTTTATTACCGCTACACTGTTCTGATACAAAATGATTTGGTTTAAGATTGTCAGAAAAACACACAAAGAATGCTTGACAATTTGATTACAATCTAAAGTGATGCTGTTGTATGTGAGGGTCATGTGAATTCGTCAGTTACGAAAATGCAACCGTGCACCATGTTAACACAATGACACCCCAGAATAGATGCATGCTATATGTGGAGTCCGCCGATCACCATGCCGACCATCACTATTAGCAACGCGATGAGGCTTGGCACGACAGCGTTACTGCCCGATCCGCTACACTCGACCACACCGGCTGGAGAAGAAAAGGGCAGGGAACAAAATAACAACACGGACATGTAAGGCTACAGCAACAATAGGGTGATTTAGCCCCACGTAATCCGTGTATACTTTACTGTGTGTACATGTACCACGTGATACTCAGTGATCCACGTCATACAGGCGTTTTCTGATTCACGACATACCGTATATGGTGGCTCACCCATGTTCCGCTAGAACGTGGGTGAACATCAGAATGGAGTGCATTTTGCAAGCGTTGAGGGTGCTCAGCTGAAGAAGTTTCCGAAGCACGAAATCCATATATTCCATGAGCTTCTAAGCTTCGTCTTTGACCAAGTTTGGGTTTTTCGCTTCATGATTTTGTTTGTTCCGTGTGAAGCTATTAGGACATATATTATTACGCCAGCCAAGTGACATCCCTGCAAATGTTGCTCTCACTGCTTTCTGTACATATGCTACCAGTCAGCCCTTTCTAATAGGTGCACCAAGCTCTTGCCTCACCACAAGTCTCTAGCGAGACGTCCGCCTCACACCTACATGTATCTGCATTTTTAAGCCCAGCTGCCTTCGTGATCTCGGCACCTATGCCCGCGACAGAAAACAATGGAGTAACATCTGCTCAGCCATTTAGTCTAGTATTGCTCTTCTTAAATTTGACCTTTATTACAAGACTCTTCTTTTCTTTTTCATTTCGTTCTCCCACTCTCACACACACATGCTCACAGTTAATTCTGCCGTCGTGAGTCCCATTCGGGACGGATACGAGAATAATAATAAAATAATAATAAAGACAACGTTGCGAACGTGGGTCCATTTCATGAACTTCACGTGTATCACCCACGTATCCGTTAAATACGTGGGACTTAACCTCCCTAGTGGATGGTTGAACGTGATGACAATTCGTGATGGGCAAGGCAGCCAGTTTTAAAATGGGCAAATCAGTAGCAGTAAGAATCCCCTTGTGTAACGTTTGAACTCTTGCTCAGTATAAATTGTTTGAAATACATTTACAACGCCTCGGAGAGCACAATGCCAAGGTAAACAAAATCAGACCAAGTATAGCACCTATATGAGATGGGAAACTGACTGATTTTTGTGGTGATGGTGCTGGTGGTGTTCGTGGTGCTTGTGGTCGTTTTTGTGAAGGTGGTGGTGCGGGAGGTAGTGATTGCGTTCCGTGGGGTTTTCATCCTACTAAATGGATCGCTGTGGAATTCACTGTGGATCGTGCTCCTGCCTCCAAAACGAGAGATTCATTTCAGACAGTACTTACTGGCGTCGTTGTGCATGCATCCCAAGCTGTTCACACACCGAAGGACGTCCGCTGCTGCTGCGCCAGTAGCATTAGCAGCCATAACACCGCAGCCGTCCACTATCCTGCATACTCGACTGGCGTCGCCAGGACGACAAACACAGTGCGGACGGCCAGTGGTCGGGAATACGCAGTCGGAGGTGCCCCGTGGGATGCCGAAGGTTCGCGTGCAAACATCAGCATCAGCACACACGTCGTACCCTGTGAAAGCAACGAAGAGATGAATGAATCACAATGCCAGCTCGTGTGGGTTGCTGTTTTCATTTTGCGTTGAAAGCAGTATAGATGTAGGTGGCATGACGTGTCATGTTGGGTCACATAGTGTCTGCCTTCCTACTGTCTGGCCCAATCACTATATTCGGCTAAGTTCCGGATTAGAAAAATTATGATATCAGCCCAACTACTGTAATTTCCCAAATTATCGGTGTAACTCGGATGGTGAGCCAATTAAATTATTGTGAAAAGAATGAGGACCAAATGAAGTTGGAAAGTTGTTGGTTTGCGCCTTGGAGAAGTGTTGGAGCTAGGTGTCATGTCTCAGTACTCATTGTCAGTTTTGTGCCATTTGTGGCAATCGCTGACTGTAGAAGATCTGGTTACGTTGGTGGACAGTAAGTCATAACTCGTAACATTTTGTCCTTCTTCTTTTCACAATAATTATCGGTGTAGTTTTAATTTCCGTACTTTCGGTGCATCTGGTTCATACCTAAAATTTCAATACACCGAACAAACACTAACACACATAATCCAATAAGGAGTTGCGTCTCTGTACTTAAAATTTCTGTTCACCTAACCTGGCCTTTTGCCCTCATATCGAAAATAATGAGCATGCACCTGAAATTTCTGAAATTAGAGTACCTAATGCTGCAGACAGAAAGCTGTTTCGGCCATATAGGCCTCATCAATACAGCCCCAAATAACCCTTATAATTGTATGCAACTGCAATTGCGATATATTATTTACCTTATTTTGGTAATAACTTTGGTGCTCGTTTTTGGATTTCCATAATCGTGGGCTTCCTGGAAAGCTCTCCGTGAGCGGAGTAACTAGAGCTCAAATTCAAAACCACAGCGGTCACATATCCAACGCGACGGCGCCTCAAACAGTCCACAGCGCTGGATATACGACCAAATTTCCTCGACGCCAGCCATTTCACTTTCATTCATATAACGGATCGCTTATTTTTTTGCGCTGAGTTTTGTTTTATGCTGGCCACGTGCAGGAAGCGTGCCTGAATGAATCAGCATGTCATCCTAAATTCTCCTCCGTCAACCCCGCATGCTCTCATCATCCGCCCTTTATAAAATCGCTCACACAACCCCGTTATCACATGGACGCAGTGCACACCTGGCTTCTCTTGTCCATTCTATTAAGCTTGAGTTGTGCCCACCTCATCTCATGTGTTTTAATTGGTTCTCTTCTCTAAGAACTAGAAACTCACTCTTACTCCCTAAGTGTAACTCATCCACTCTTTTGCGCTCCCCTCTCTTTATTGCTTATTCTGTTTGGCTCACTCTACCCAGAGAAGTTAAGGACCTGACCTCACTCCGCCTGTTTAAGATCCGTGCCGCCCCTTATTTACTACGACATGCATAGCTCATTATCCACATGTCCTTTGCGTCTCTGTGTTTTTCACTGTTTTTATTTGACATTATCTTTCTTTACGGAGTTGTTGTTGCTGTTCGTTTTGCTACTCTTTCTTTTTCCCTCCCCTTATTTCTATTTATCGCCGTGGTTGGCAATCACCCACTCTCGTAATATTGGCCGGTGTTTCCGCCGAGTCTTGAGATGTTGCAATAAATAATAATAAATAAAATAAAATAAAATAATCCAAGGGTAAATCCCTCACTCAAGGCCAGTCACTGAGAAAAAAGTTCGACTTTTGCCGTGACTGAAATGTCGAGCACAATATCTCTGCAACGCGATATCATTGCTCTTCGGTGCGTGTTGCATTAGAAAGCTAAGCTCTTCGGCTTCTTCCCAGATATTTCGATCGTGGAAATCTGTCAAGTTTCGAGTGAGTTACGAACGTTTTAGTCCATCGACGGTATACCGTCGATATTTGAATGTACGGGCTCCAAAGGGCTAAGTAAGTCACGAAATGTAGCGAGCGATGCGTAATGCAGCAGCACTAGAGCAGCCCACGAAGAGTGCTCAACAAGACGAATGATGAGGAGCGTATCACCCAATATCAGCCGGACTACTGTACATAATTGTACACCATACAACAAAGGCACAAGGCCAGTTTGTTGCAACTCGCTATCAGCAGGCAATGTCAGCGTAACTATTCTAGTTTCTCTTACTCAATCGCCATCAGTGAAGCTTTAGACCTTACAGCACTTGGGGTGATTGGACACGCGAAACATAGGCGCCTTACATGTATTTCAAACGGGGACAACAATCAACGCAATAAAGTGTTTGCACGGAATGCGGGAGCTTGCGCTTCCTGCCGACTGACTTGACATGACACTGACTCACGACTGCGTCTGGAGCACATGAGCAGCCCTTATTGCAGGTTTGCGGAGTGGAAGGTTCCACTGGCGTCTCGCGTGCTCCACATGCAGTCCTGGGTCAGTAAAATGTCAAATCGGTCGGCAGGACGCGCGACCTCCCACGTTTGGAGCAGACACTTTCTTCACTAATCACCGCAGATGTTGCACCATCTTTGGATAACAATCCATGCATTTTAAAAATAATGTCCGGAAGCGATGGCAGTAGGCTTCGATTTTCGAATCCTTTCCGCGGGGAGGACCCCCATGGCCGCCTCACCTCCAAAGGCGATGTGACGACCGTGAGGATCATAGACACTATACAGCTAAGCTACAGCCACTTTCGGGAATCCACTGTACTTACAAACAGGTAGCGTAGCACTGCCAAGTCCTTGGCCTATTCCGCCCGTAACGTCAGCCACGCAAATCACATACACGGGGTGGACAACCGTATCTCTGTTGACGTCGGCCGTGATGGGAGAGATGGTGAGCGTGGTGCCCATTGGTCCGGAGAACGACAAGGCCTCGATGGGAGGCGCTGGGAGAACGGTCCAATCCACCTGTGTTGTGATTGGGAAGTCGCTGGAACAAGTGACATTGATGGTGGAGCCGCTTATGACGTTGTTCTGCGGCATCGTCATCCTAAGAACTACAGTGCACAGAAGGACGGGAAAAGAAAATCGAAGAGAGCATTTGTGACTCCAAACCCCTGACGCATCACTGCATCGAGATGGAATCTCAATCTGTACAGCTGTATAATTGTTAGGCCGTGGAGCTACATTGCACGCGAACGCTATAACATCGGTTGGTGAATCTTTTAGTCAAGAAACTCCACCAGCGGCGGTGTGTACAATCATGTAGATTGGTTTCGCATCCCGGTCATGTGACTAAATCAGTGTACGAAGTGATCCTGTCATGTGGACAGTGGAACCAACATGGCCGACATCACGTGACCCATAGATGCATGGGGGGAGTGGAGTTGGAACCATCATGACTGTCCTGTATAGTCATGTGATAGACGTGAAAGCACACTTTATTGCGAAAACAAGAAGATAAAAAAACACTTACTGGTGTTGTGCCTAGGACCGCAGTCCCTGTCCGCATCACCACGTGTTGCTGCCCTCGCCCTACAGTCGGGCAACTGCCTGCAA
>NC_088655.1:27509204-27595204 GCF_964019385.1 Sycon ciliatum | reverse complement strand
GGAGCGCCCGCATCGCCAGGCGAACAGATACAGTCGAATTCAAGTATGTCACCAGAACTGCTGCGCGTACAGTTCGTCGATCCCTTCGGATATTCAGCGAAGAGGGTGCAGTACGTCGGATCCTGGCACAAGTCATTATCTAAGTTGTTGATAAATGCACACAGAGCAATTGATATGGATAAACAACTGGTGTTAAGCCTTGCTTTTTCCGTTTGCTGACCCATACAGTTGTATCTTCTTCTATTTTTGGTGAGTGCTTTTGACCATGATGCTGAGACCTCTGGTGGACATAGCCACCATCACTGCTGCGTCTCGGTGCAGCCCCTGCTCAATAGTTGTCACGTTCGTCCTAGTCTCAGTATAAGCTTCCTGTCTCCAAGAAAGTTATAATTTTCTTGGAGACAGGAAGCTTATCAGGGACAGAACAACTAAAACTCTCAACCTATCCTTCACCATCATCAGCAATAAGGACTCCGAAATTCATGAACCAGGGAGTGATAATTACATATCTCGCATATACCTCCCTAGGGTCAAAGATATACCCCACTCTGTTCAAAATATGCCCCGCACCGTTCACACGCTCCATTTGGGACAGCAGCATGGAAGAGTACTCGCACTCTGTATACTTCCAAATACATGTTTACCGTGTCCCTGGTATTTTTCCTCGTGCTAACACACTTTTAGTCTGAAGAAAATGTTGAACAGTCTCTGTTTGAATGACAGGTACACTGTAGCTCTCTGATTAGGGCATCGCTGGCCTCAAGCAAAGGTCTCTGGTCGCACGCATGACGTGTGTGGGAGGTGTGTGATTGCAAGAAAGCATAGTTGCCTGTTAGTGAGCAGACTTTAAATGTACAACAACAACAGTAACGACGACGACGACGACGACGACGACGACGACGACGACAACAACAACAACAACAACAACAACAACGTTTATCAAGACAGCTAAGTACACATAATACACCTTATGAGTGATCTTACACAGTTGGATGTTGGAAGAATATGAAGTGGGGAATGTCGCCGGTGGAGCACCCACGTAGCAATCCAGAAAAAAGGACGCCTGAACTGCCAGAAAGCGAGTATACAGGTTCTGGTTGATGTTCAAGACCATCGTCTCGTTATACTGGCCCCTAGGCTGGTAACTCAATGCAGAAGGTCGGCCTGCTGGGAACGTGAACTGCCAGGTGACGTCCTGGAGACCGGGACGACCGCTGCTGTCGACGCATGATAGCTCATACGAACCTCCACCAACAATGACGAGCGGTTTCGGAGTAACCCGCATGTCTGCGCATACAGCAGAGCATACAGCAGAAAGCAAGGGAGAAAAGAGTCAACGAAATAGAGGAAGATAGAAAGACAGACAGGCAGGTGAAGGGATGGACAGGTTGACGGACGGGCAAGCAGACAGTCAGAAAGACCAAGAGCCAGACGAGCAGAGAGACAAAGAGACAGACAGACAGACAGACAGACAAACAGACATACCGGTACATAAATACAGACAGACAGATATGGTATGTGTGTGTGTGTGTGTGTGTGTGTGTGTGTGTGTGTGTGTGTGTGTGTGTATGTGTGCCTGCAGACTATCGCCGAATCTGTCCTTCTCGACTCACAGTGCAGTTTCCGTAGGGGTCGTGGCTGTATGCATCATGGTCCATGTTGCTCGACAGTTGGTGGAGAAATCCATTGAGAATGATGTGCCACGCTACGCGCTGTTTGTTGACCTGAGGAAGGCATATGACTTGATCCTGAGGCCGGTGCTATGGGCCCTCCTGCAGAAGCTCGGCGTCCCGCCCACCATACTGAACATCATCAGTCACTGCATGAGTCCATGCAGGTGAAAGTGCGGGTGGTTGGCGACCTCACGTCCAACATCAACGTTAACAATGGCCTGTCGCAGGGCTGCACGCTGGCCCCTGTCCTGTTCAATTTGTACTTCTTGGCGGTACTTGACCACTGGCGTCTATGTGTCCGGATACAGTTGTCGAGCTGCGGTACAAAGCTGGGAGAAAGCTGGTTGGCGACCGAACTGCCAAGTCGCGTCTGCAGCATCTCACTGTAATGGGTTCGCAGTTTTCCGATGATTCTGCGCTGTACGCCACGTCCAAGGCATCCTTTGATCCGTGTGCGGAGACGTTTGTGGCCTGTGCTTCTGGTTGGGGACTAACCGTCAACTTGACAAAACCAAAGCTATATCAATCAATACTCCCACCGGTGAGCCCGTTAATCTCGGGAATGGAACCATCGATGCCGTTGACCAATTCACATATCTTGGGTCCGTGATTCACTGGGATGGCCTTTGTGCGCATGATGTGCAGTCACGGATTTCTAAGGCGTCTCGAGTGTTTGGTTGCTTGCGGGAATCTGTCTTCGGGAACCGCTCCTTGTCTCTCCAATGTCGACGTCGTGTCGACGTGGCCCTAGTTCTTACGGCGCTGTTGTATGGAGCAGAGACCTGGACGACCAGGGCTCCTAATCTGCGCCGTCTTAACGAATTCCACCATCAGTGCGTGCGGGCTATTGTCGGCATCTCGAGACATCAGAAATGGGATGATCGAGTCACTTCTTCAACATTGGCGAAGACCCTCGGAATTGATTCGGACATCGGCGATATCATCCGCGAACGTCGGCTCCGATGGCTCGGCCATATTGGCCTCATGGAGGATGACCGTCTTCCCAAATGTACCAAGTTTGGGGAGCTCTCTGCAACTCGACCTCAGCACGGCCCACGCAAGCGTTGGCGGGATATGGTTGTGGACGATTTCAACAGCCCTCATTCACCTGTCCCTGAGAAGGAATGGCTCGACATTGCCCAGAACCGCTCGGAGTGGAGGGAGGTCATCCACCGTCGTCCTCAGCCTTGTGATGTCTCCGCCGAACCAGAGTATCATTGTGCTTGCGGGAAGACGTGTCGCCGACCCGGCGATCTCAAAGCGCCACGAACCTTTCTGCCGGTTGCCGCCGAATTAGTCCTTTCGCTATCATTGCCTACGGCAATGGGCAAGTTCAAGTTCAAGTGTGTGTATGTGTGTGTGTATGTGTGTGTGTGTGTGTGTGTGTGACGACCAGGGCGGGTAATTATTTGTTGCCGTCACCGTCTTCTTGCGTCCTTTCCGCATCCTCCGCAGTGGCGTGGCGAGCCCTCGGATCGATCCCCAGCCTGAAACAATGCAGTGGCGTTCGGCAAAGCAAGTGGATTTCTGGATGAGAAAGGAAACAGGTCACACTCGCAGCAATTTATTTCTGGGCGGTGTATCGCTGGAAAAGAATTCGGGTGGACACACCCATTCCCATAGCGCTGCATATCACATCCGAACCAGTTCCGTTATTTTTACAACGTTTCGGCACTTGGCCATCGTCAGGTAATAACAATGAATACCGTGGAAGCCACACAAGAGCAGTATATACGCAGAGTGTAGCGCCAAAAAAGATGCGAATTATGTCACCTAGTATGCAGAAGGGGGGGGGACAGAGAGAGAGAAAAGGCGCAACTAGCACATCACGGAGGAGAAGCAGCAGAAGGTAGCGCGCATTGTGCTCTGTGAATGGCGTTACGCAGAGTGTAGCGCCAAAAATAAAATGATGTGAGTTATGTCACCTCTATACAGAGGGGGGGAAGAGAAGGTGCAACTGTGCATATCACAGAGAAGAAGAGCGCGCAGTTGTCCTCTAGGAAGTGAGGGTACATGCCAAATAATTATGGTGTTAATTCTAGCACAGGAGGGGAGCACGGAGCCCCATGAGTCAATGCACTATGAGGTTAAACTTAGGGACGCGACGAGGCATCAGGAACAGAATGGATTTGAGTGACCAGCTCATATTATAATTATTCAGTGATATTGAAGTAGCAGCATTGTTATTACCTGACGATGGCCAAGTGCCGAAACGTTGTAAAAATACCCCCCCCCCCCCCCCCCCCACCACCACCACCACCACGCAAGTTCTGATCTGCAAGCCTTCCTAGTTCCTTCGTCAGCTGGCCCAACTAGGTTGCACTCCACCATGGGTCAGCGCCAACCGCCAGTTTGCACCAGGTCCGGCAAGGGTTGCCTCGCGTTCCGGGGCACCCAGCTGTGGAACACCTTACCCAGCAATATACGTGCCATCTCCATGCTCCGCCAGTTCCGCGCCAGCATGATCCCGCACACCGTTAGTACCTAGAGTACCAAACGTCCTGTTTGATGATCAGCAGGCTTAGTTTCTCTCCACCTCTATCCGTATTACATCCCTCCCCATTTTCATTAATTACTGCTTTCTATCTGCATTCGCTACCTTTTCATTGGGAAGATCTGCCCGTTTGGTTTGCGAATTAAAATAAACACAACAACAACAACAACAACAACAACAACAACAACAACAACAACAACACCATGCTGGTGAGTTTCCCAACACACGTACAGCCGGTGGTAGCTTGTAGTAGACGTACGAACTAAAACAAGTAAGACAGAGTATTACCTGTCATTAGAAAATTAACTATAAAGGGAACGAGGTGCTGGCATGCTAAACTTATTACTTACCAACACACTGTTACAGTCAACTTCGCTAATAACGACTGCGGATATAACGACAATTCGCGAATAACGACAGAATTTCCATGCCCAGACCAAAGTCCCATCCCACTGGAATACATATAATTAGACTTCGGGTATAAGGACACTTCGCGAATAAGGACACCTTTTTGATGCCCCGGGGAGTGTCGTTATAAGCGAAGTTGACTGTACATGTACTTGCTAGTGGCGTTCCATTGTACTCACTACGAGCCTCATATTCTTGTAACGTTTTGATTCATCTCAAGAGAGTCTGCGTCATACGTCAAGTGTGCGTGTGTAAAGTGAGTCGTTACAATCATGTACGCTTGAGCCAGGTAGTTAGCACTCATGGAAGAATGTTTTGCTCGCGACCTTTTGTGTGGCTAGCCTTTACATGGGGTGAGTAGATCTACGAACATGAATAGTACTAGTACAGCTGTACTACTACATACTACAGTGCTGGCAACTGAAATCCGACCCCCCCCCTAGCGTCTCGTACGAATCGCTAACGCGGCTAGTGCACCGGTAGGGGGGGTCGGATTTCAGTTGCCTGCCCTGTACTAGTACTGTGTGAGTGCTAGTAGAGTGTATGGATGCCATTGGATGGACACAAAATGAAGCGTCTTTTGACTCTTTTCCAATCGACGCGTGCGATACTACAACTACTTAGTGCTAGTACTGCACTAGTACTCAGTACTAGTGCAGTACAAGCAGTACAAGTAGTGCAGTGGCTACTGGAGATCGGATATAACGAGCATAACGCAAGATGCATGTAGATCTACTGCAGTTCTACTTTTTTTTTTTCTACTACAGTTCTACTACACCTGCAACCTGGCAGGTCCCTGACACCGAAATTTTAGTTCACCTAAGCATTTGTGTACCTGGCCTGGCCGGCTACTTCATCATGTCACGCCAATGTGACGCCATCACACCGTTCATCTTCACTTGCACTGGCCGCAGTCGCTGGGTGAATTATTTTTGTTACTATAGAGTATAGTATAGAAGATGTTCACACGCCCGAAGCGTGCCAGTCAAGGAGGGAATTCTCACGAAATGTCAGAGCTAGAGAGACAGGCTACACGGGCCGTCAATCTACTGTATCTGCTGCTGAGACTGAGTGAAGTGTGTTGAGTGCGATGTCTCCGCTATGATACTGACCACAACAACAATGAGCCTGGAGCACTAAAAGTCTAAACGCGATCCGTTCGGGGAGCTGAGAGGACCTAGCACTTCCATGGAGCTTTCCGGAGATTGATGTGAATGCAGTGGAAATCATGAATACTGCCTAGTGGTGCTACATTCTACATGATTCAGTGTAGGTCTACTGTCTTTCGCTTCTCCTGAGCTGAGAACATGGTTAAGGTCGCCCTAGGCTAGAATCGCATGGCTGACCAATGCATTGTACACTGTATTGGCTTGAAGTGACATGTTCGGCTTTGGAAAATCCCAACGTACATTTTAATACAAAGATAACATGGCAATATCAATTGCGCACTCATAACAACAGCAAAAAATGAAGCAAGGTAAGCCCCATAACGTTTTCTTGTGACTTTCATCAGTGGAACGCCGTCACATAAAAATGTTATAACTAAAGCACATACGAAGTTGGTTCGTAAAACACACACTTACATTGTATGTACATGTAGCTAATATTAAATTTTTATTTTTTTTATTTTATTTTATTTCACCGTCCAATGGCAGAAGCCAATGCAAAGGAGGGGGCGTTAGCCAGCCATGGCAAGAGAAGAAAAAGAAAGAAAGAAGGAAAGAATAATTATTATGATAATCGGAAGAAAAGAATGCATGAGGGGGGTGAAATTTATCACTATGTTGACCATGGTGGAGAGCGGCGAGAAAAGCTAGCAAAAGAGGCGAGCGAGCCTACAACGTCGCATGACATTTAACATGGTCTATGAACTGTCTAATATTGGATATTATCTTCCTTTCCATGGGCAGCTTGAGCCAATACGAATATGCAGAAAAGATAGGAGATTTGGTAAACATAGTTGACAAAGCTCTGGGAAGTGCTATGCCATTGCGAGTGTCCCGTGCGAAAGTAAACCAATTATACTTGCTGAGATGGACCAGAACGCATTATGGTTTCAGGTTGAAATACTGCAGCCAGCAAGTCCAAAAAAGCGACGTTTGCACCTGTCCAATGTGTGAATAAGGTGTATGTGAGGAATGTAGTGGCAGATGAATGTGATACTGTGTGGATGAATGTAATAGTGCGTGTGTATTACTTAAAGAGTGTGAGTGATACAACGTTTTCTTCCTGTTGACATAGCACAGGGTCACGAGTACGACTATACACAGTTTCCAACACCTGCAATTGCTTGAAGAAACGTGCGCAACGAATAACACTAAACCAGGAATCGCAAACACCTTACGACATTCTGGACTGGACACCAAATGCATGTACACTGCAGACTTCCTCTTGTCAACATCAAACGCCTGCTCATCCTACTCTCATCCTCCATTCCAATGCCGCTGTCCATCCCATCGCCCTCGTCTTCGTCATCATCATTCTCCATCTCCTCGCGACACCGCTTCACTCTCCTTTTTATGTACATGTATGAGACTGCCACTACCTTTCTCACACACTATAATAATACCTACATGTAAATATAAATCGTTATCAAAGTCTATGTTCCTATTTAGAACTTCTGTACTTTGGAACTGTCTACCACCGAAGATGACCGCTGCAGACTCCCTGCAGGAATTTGAGAAGAGTTTACGTCTATATACACACGAATATGCCCATAGAACCACTGGTATTCCAACACCTCAGCAGTAATTGCACATCACACTTTCCTTTGACGTTTTACTGTCTCATTCCATCTGTCTGGCTAATTTATTCTATTCCCGACCCCCCCCCCCCCACCCCCGTTATGCTACCTATTCAATATCGCACAAGTGGAGAACCCCTCGATAGGCTACCTGCCTCTGGGTGCTATAATTCTACCGGAAACCATATTAGCGACATGTATATACATGTATAAGTTACTGTCCACATATTTGTGTATGTATAAGTGTGTGTTTTAGTTACTACTTTTACATTTTTATGTGACGAAAAAATTCACAAGAAAAAGTTATGGTCAAGACTTGTCCTAGAGGAACTGTGAGTTTCAAAGTCTAAAGAAAAATATTGAACGGTATCCTAAGGATGACAGTAGGGAGCTTTCGCACGTACGGATGGATACGAATGCTGATTCGTCACCTGGTTCGAGGATTCGTCTGAATCCCCGCGGAGAGCTCGTTTTCACGAATGGAAGCCTCTTCATTCGTGGCGCGCTCCGAATCCCTCAGGTACACATTTAAAAAAAAAATATTTGGCCTGGTTATGTTTTGCCTGGTACACATTTTCCCCTTGATTCCATGATCCATGCATGTGTGTGTGTGTGTGTGTGTGTGTGTGTGTGTGCGTGTGCGTGTGTGCGTGCGTGTGTGTGTGCGTGTGTGTGTGTGTGTGTGTGTGTGTGTGTGTGTGTGTGTGTAGTAGTAGTAGTAGTAGTAGTAGTAGTATTTATTATTTGACTAGGGGAGTCCCAACAGGCATGGCCTTGTTAAAGGGAACCCTAGGTGAATCTTTGTGAGGTGAGCAAAAGTACCAGCAGATTGTGCCTGACGACAGTTTGGAGGAAGAGTGTTCCACCGACCTGCCGCCAGAAAAGAAACTGAGCGCAGTCCATACCCAATATGTACAGTAGGTAATACTAAGGCAGCTGTGTGTGTGTGTGTGTGTGTGTGTGTGTGTGTAAACACCCGTGCATCAAGCTGCCAGGCCATATTCGTAGTTGCCATGCACATTTGCATGACGACTTGCGACACCTGAATCTGTTTTCAAGGAAACGATTGCGAGCCGAATAAAACTTTTGTTTCGCATTCGATTCGTAGCAAATGTGGGTCAAACTGGCGAAGACCTCTTAAAAATTAAAAATGCCACTTTTCCTTTCGACAGGCCATTCAAATGATCATCACCCAGGTAGACGGTGGGGGTGGTTGAAGGACAAGAGGAAAGCCATGATGCTGCAAGTCATGTTTGATTGGAAGCCACACTTCCTGCAAATTACGGTACATGTACATGTACATGTACTACAGCCCTGGCAACTGAAATCCGACTCCCTTGCCGGCGCGGCGCGCCGCCAAGGGAGTAGAATTTCAGTTGCCAGCACTGTAGTACATACATGTATATCCACTTTAATATCCGACTAGCGGTGCACCATACCTGTATTATTTATATTTTTACTAAATTTTGAATAGGGAAATCCCCACAATTCATTGTACGTAGAACATGCGTTTCAATATCCATCGACACCAGAAAGTATGCCGTACCTTGAGCTTGGGCGTAAAAAGCGAACATGACCAGCACCAACAGTACCATTCCTGAACTCTCCATTCCTGACCAAGGACACTGATCCAACAGTAGAAGCAATCACGTTAGTGCACTCGCGTACACGAATCTCGAAAAACTCAGTGCAGTTTCTATGTGGACCGGTCGAGGATGTGGACAAGCGCTCCGCGTATTAAAGTTAGTTGTGCTTTAGACTAGTGCTCTCAACAAAAAGGGAGATAATTATAATACTTTTCAAGGACTAGCAAGTGCAAACGAATAAAAGCACCAAAATTATCTCCCGCTCGATTCGCCTATCCAGAAACGAAGTGTAAACTTTACAAATGCGAGGAAGAGAGTACTATCAATAGTATTAGTAGTCCCAGCCAACGCCTTTATACTTCGGTGCCGACGATGAAGGACAGCAGCCCTCCGTGAAGGAGGTAATCGCTCATTGCCACATCTTACACTCTCGGAAGGACTGACGCTCGCTCCGCGCGGGCGCATACAATCGGTGTAGGACATTATTAGTAATCATTGATACATGTATGTGCATCGAACTCGAAACCCCTACTGCACTGGACTGCACTGCGTGTGGACACTACATTTTTACTTACATGTATTCAGTACATCACAAGATGGCACTCGTTACAATCATGATCCACACTGCAGAGTGCAGACCACTGCTGGTTACAATACAACTTTACAAGATGGCCCTCGCCACCATAACCATCTGCATGCTGAAACAAGAATCCTGGCTATGAAGCTGACGCGCCGTGTGTTTGGGGTCGTCCATGTCCTTGTAAGATAGCATAATTATTATTAGGCTTTGGGCCAGCCCCCACATGCAACTAACTGTGTTACTTTGCAAGTCTCGACGTAATAATGTATTATGCACCTGTGAGGGTTGTGGGTACTTGAGTCTCATTAAAATGTTGCTGTTGACGTGCGCTATCTGGCATGACCGTGAGCGTAGCCGGAGTCAATGTCTTACGGGGAATGAACACATTGACTATTGATAATTATTACAGGGTGCGACAGAGCTCTCGGCCATTGAAGAAAATGTTGAATATCACCTCCACCACTACACTGCGCTCTTCAGCCGACTAGACCCTCCTGCACACAACCATCAGCAACGCGAGGACATTTCCGCATGATCAATAATAATAATAATGACAGTTCGCATTTCACTCATTGCATGAGGTCAACGCATCTGTTAACAATTTCGAGCCAAGCAGCTCTATCAGAATGATCAATATACTGCATCAAAAACGATGGCAATGCAGATTTTGCAGCCTGTGTGGGATGCGATTTAACCGCTCTGTTTACAGCGAATGGCGTTACTTTCACCTGGATACCTTGGTACACTGTAACAGCACCCATTAAACGTCCGATTCCAGAAAGAAAGAAAATTCACAGCTCCCGTCAGACTCAGTCTAAATAAAGGCCTCATCAGTACAGCTACGAGCTAAATAGGCCGAGCTACCAGCCATGGTGCAAAGGAGGCACCACAGACATTAAGGTAGATCGTCGCTCTAGCGCCAGAGTGCTCAAACTACAAAAGGTATACTATGATTATGTAGTTGCAGTGGTCAACTGGGGTCTCAAAGCTCGGAGTGAGGATAACAAGGATGCAGTTTACAGGGTTATGGGCCATTACACGCCCGATTGGTTGAGACTCACCTCCTCTCCCCTGACTCACTTGTGAGGTCTGCATTCGCCACTCAGGTGTAAAGGCATAGTGGTGGCTTGCGGAAGAGAAGGCTATAGCTTGGGTGTTTCTGAACATTCAAACGGTGCCAACGCGAATCCCGCGAATATTATTATTAGTTGTAGTGGTGTCGTGATGAATGGGTGTGCGTTTCTTCACGTTCGGGACTGTTGTCAGTCTCTATCCCTGACTCGGACTCCCTGTCGATATGTCAGTGTCATGCATTGTCAGGTGTGTTTTGAATAGTTGGAGAACACTGTAAGATTCACCCCCTGACTCTTGCCATTACCACTATACTAGGGGTTCGCACCAGGGTAGTAAAGGCTGAAGCTGAAGCTGAGGTGTTGAGCCAACGAGGTCTGTATACAGCAGTGTATCTACAAGAGAACAGGAAAACACGCCATGGCATGGGACACAACCCTTCAAGCTACATGTACATGTACATGTACATCACGCAGTCAAGTGGTGTGCTTCACTGACAGTCTGTCCGAAGAGTGCTCAATACCCATGTAGGGCAGAGCCTTTTACACAAGAGAGAGATTGGAAGGTTTGTTACAACTCAGAGTTTCACGTATTACTACGATCATCAGGGTTGCCTGATGATCGTAGTAATACGAACGAAACTCAAGAGTTGTGACAAAGCTTCCAATCTCTCTCTTGTGTACATGTACATAATGTATGCCATACATGTACATGTACATGTACGTAGAGCGTCTAAGTGCGCGTTGGTATTATTATTTCGTTCAACAATGTACATATGCAATGTGTTTACGCATGCCATTTTTCATCTCGGCCAGTGTGGGGTACTTCGTCTTGGGGGTGCGACATGGCGCAGCTACCATGCACGTTACAGGGGCGCAGATAATTCCTTTGATAGCCTACTAGTACTGAAGCTGAAATCACAAGAGGCAATTTTGCGAAAGCACTGTGATCGACTCTACATGATTTTGAAAAGCGATCCTGTCGCCGTTCTCCTTTCCTAAGGACCAGCTGCTTTTCGGCGTGTCCGACCGATATCGCCATGCAATGCAGCCACGCTGTGGGCCTGGGATCTGATCCTCCCACTGGCTTCTTGGCAGTATGACCCTGTCGTCTGTGCGCGACTTGACCATCCCTTTCATAATATTGGGCAGAACTGGCCGTTTGACATGCGATGTAAAATAAATAAACAACAACAACAACAACAACAACAACAACAACAACAACAACAACAACAACAACAACAACAACAACAACAACAACAACAACAACAACAACAACAACAACAACAACAACAACAACAACAACAACAACAACAACAACAACAACAACAACAACAACAACAACAACAACAACAACAACAACTACAACAACAACAACAACAATAACAACAACAACAAACTTTGATCTCTCTGTATCTGATCCCCGTGCCTGTAATTATTTTTCTCTTATTCGCCACAGGCCATCGTTAGAATAAAAGATTTCAAACAACAACAACAATAACAACAACAACAACAACAACAACAACAACAACAACAACAACAACTTGGTAAAACGCGCTGTGTTCTTGAACCTGACGCAGAGACATCCCGTAGCACTGCCGTTCAATCAGGTACGTGTACAATCATGTACATGTACGCTTTCATCTCCGGTCCGCATTGATCCAAGATCAACTGCTTTGCAGTACAGGGGCCATCTCACCTACATGCACTTGTACTGGTACATGTATACCACCGCTATACTTGGAGTCCACCTCGCTATCTTCAGTCATAGCGAGCGGGGCCCGCAACTCTACCTCTCGGCAAACACGCACAACGTATTGATGAAAGGACTCCTCTGACCGCTGCTTGCCTGTAAGCAAAGTCTTCCACGCTTTGTGCGGCGTCTTTCCGAGCGAGGCAAGAAAATTTCGCCTCGCTTACTCATAGGATATAACACCGCGCTGCTCTTACGACCCCAGACACTCCGGCGGACGACTGTTTAGACCACTGCCTTCTCGAGTTCCAACCCGTTACAACAGCAGCAGTAACGAAGATTCTCGAACGATTGAATACCACGAAAGCATCTGGATCAGACGGCATACCAGCTTACATCTTGAAACACCATGCCGCCGAGCTGGCCAATTCCTTAACTTCCATCTTCAACCAGTCATTGTCTAGCGGAAAGGTACCGTCAGCCTACAAACTAGCGTCTGTGTGTCCAGTGTTTAAGAAAGGCGACCCCTACGACAGTTCCAACTATCGCCCAGTCTCGCTACTGCCCATTATCTCCAAAGTCTTGGAATCAATAGTGCTCCAGCAGTTTCATGACCATCTGGACATCACACCCGGAGCAATTCCAAATGAACAGTTTGCATACAGGCAGAACCACAGTACTGAGGACCTTTTAACACTTGCCATCAATAACTGGCAGAGAAGTATGGATACCGGAGACTATACGGCCGTACTGCTGCTCGATATGAGCAAAGCCTTTGACCGCGTCCACCACCAAACGCTAATAGATGACCTTCACAATCTGAAGATCCGTGGGAATGCTCTTGAGTGGTTTAAGTCGTATCTGTCTCACCGACAGCAACGCGTAGAAGTGAACGGAACCACAAGTGACTGTAGAACCTGCACTACACTCGACTTGTCCCCACTCTGCCATTGCGTTCCCAACGCCTTCTTTATGCAGACGACACCACCCTGTATGCCCCTGAAAAGTGTCCATGAATTCTCATGTCTTACTTAGAAGACGATTTTTCAGTGGTGAAGCAGCACCTCACAGATCGCGGCCTGCTCCTGAACTCCAGCAAGAGCCAAGTACTACTGATCCACAGCAGACGCTCACATCCTCCACCTAACCTGAGCATTGTCTGTGGTTCAACTGTTATTGCCCCGTCTGACGAAGTTAATCATCTAGGACTGACTATTGATTCAACTTTAAGTTTCAGTGCCCACGTTAACTCCCTCAGGGAAGACATCAGAAAGAAACTAGGTGCTTTTCGACGTGGAAGGAGGAACCTTGCTGTCCAGGCCAGAAGGCAGTTCTACTTGTCAGTAGTCCAGAGCAAGCTCGAGTACGCCAGCACTGCCTACGTCCACTGCCTCGCTGACAATGTGAGAGATCAGCTGCTACGCATAAGTAAGAGAGCACTTAGATGCATATTTGAGCATGACACATTTACGTGGACATCATACTTGCTTGAGCGATACCACATAATTAGCTTAAACAAAAGATATCATACGAAGTCCATATTCTTCGTGTTCCGTTGCATCCACAATATCTGCAGTTCACTCCTCTCTGACATGTTCTCCCTTCGCCATGACTGCGCTCACACAGACAGAGTAACCCGCGGCCAAGTCAATCATTCCCTTTCCTTACCCATTGTGCAAGCTCAAGCTGGATACAGATCTATTTCATTCCTTGGTGCTGACCGCTTTAATGCGCTTCCCGAATCCCTTCGCACAAATCATATCCCCAATTCATTTCGCCAGGAACTTGACAATTTCATTCATCTTGGGCACCCTGTAAGAAGACCTTAGGGTCTGTTGGGAATGCCCAAGTAAAATAATAAAATACAATACAAAAAATACAGGCATTGCAGCCAATACAGGTCCTTTCCACAATGCTTCCAGATAGTCGATAGAGCGATACGCAATTGTTGTGGTGAGGTGTTGCTGATGGGCTGGTGAACTGTAATGCTTGTGTCTGCACGCATCGTCTGGTTGCGTCTGCGAAAGACGAAACAATTAAAAGAAGATGTGCTGTCTTTGGATTTGTTAGATGTTGCAACACCTTAAAGTATTAGTCGACCAGTGCCTCTTTTAAAATAACATTTGGTAGTAATGCCCAACCTGTTTCTCTGGTCTCTTTTGAGCTGTGCTATGAAATCCGTTCATGTGAATAAAAGTTAGCGCCGTGCGCCAGTTCACATTGATCGAACGCCTGTGGCTACACAGCGCCCAGCCTGTCATTGACCCGCTCGATCGGCTTTCATCATTATTATTATTATGCAGCATTGCACATGTGCTGGTACATGGTGGATTGTCCATAATAATTGTGAAAGCAGTTTCAAGATTTATTAAATGAACATGGCGTCAACGAAAAGACCTACACCTTGAGGTGTTTTCAGTGCTCAGCAACTACTAATGCTAGCTGTTCATTGCATGTGCACGCACAAATTATCACACACATGCAGCACATAGATGTGTGTATGTACGTGTACATACACACATCTCTCTACACGCACACACACGCACACACGCACACATACACACACATAGACATACACACACATACACACACCTTGACCTTTGACGCCCATCGCCGGAGGCGATGATAGCAATGCTACGGCAGAAGCCATAGCAACTTGTGCTGGGATTGCACCATTCAACAGCTTGCAAGGCTGAAGAATTGACCGTCACTATTCAGCCTGGTCTACACCATACAGCTATTTGAAGTGACTTTTCCTGGCCAGTGAATCCCTATACACACACACACACACACACATACACACACACGTGAAACTACCAACAGTGGCAACACTGAGTACGAATAACTAAAGACCGGCCATGAAATGCTGACAATTATGATAACAAGATTTAATTTAAACTTTATTACCGTTACACTGTTCTGATAAAAAAATGACTTGGTTTAAGATTGTCAGAAAAACACACAAAGAATGTTTGACCATTATTTGATGGCAATCTAAAGTGATGCTCTTGTATGTGAAGGTAATGTGGATTCGTCAGTTATGAAAATGCAACCGTGCACCATGTTTACACATTGAGACGCTAGGCTAGAACACAATGTAGATGCACGCGCTAGATTTGGAGTCTGCCGATCACCATGCCGACCATCACCATTAGCAACGCGATGAGGCTTGGCACGACAGCGTTACTGCCCGATTCAGCGTTACTGCCCGATTCAGCGTTACTGCCCGATCCACTACACTCGACAACACCGGCTGGAGAAGAAAAGGGCAGGGGACAAAAAACGCATGGTCATTGGTTGTGGTAGTTACCGCCTCACCCCCGTCATTAGGCGCAGCATCTGCCACCCTGGTATTACAGGCATGGTGGTTGCCTGGCACGAGCGAAACTTCCTAAGATGGTTGTGTTTCTCAACGCACACACACACAGCCGGTTGTAACGTTGACGTGCAAACTTTACTTACTTATACGGTCACAGCAACAGTGAATGGTCGAATGTAATGGGCAAGGCAGCCATTTTAAAGATGGGCAAGCCAGTACCAATTAACAAATTGTTTGAAATACAACGCCTCCGGGAGCACAATGCCAAGGTAAACAAAATGTCATGCTAGGGAACCAGACCAAGTGTAGCACCTAGGAGAGATGGGAAACTGACTGACTTTGTGGTGATCGTGCTGGTGCTGGTGGTGGTTGTGGTGCGTGTGGTCGGTTTTGTGAAGGTGGTGGTGCAGGAGGCAGTGGTTGCGTTCGGTGGGATTTTCATCCTACTAAATGGATCGCTGTGGAATTCACTGTGGATTGTGCTCCTGCCTCCAAAATGGGCGATTCATTTCAGACTGTACTTACTGACATTGTTGTGCATGCATCCCATGCTGTTCACACATCCAAGGACGTCCACTGCTGCTTCGCCAGTAGCATTAGCACCCGTAGCACCGCAGCCGTCCACTATCCTGCAGACTCGACTGGCGTCGCCAGGACGACAAACACAGCGCGGACGGCCAGCGGTCGGGAATACACAGTCGGAGGTGCCCGGTGGGATGCCGAAGTTTCGCGTGCACACATCAGCATCAGCACAAACGTCGTACCCTGTAAAAGCAACGGAGAGATGAATGAATCATCATGCCAGCTCGTGTTGGTTGCTGTTTTCATTTGCTTTGAAAGCAGTATAAATGTAAGTGGCATGGCGTGTCCTGTTGGGTCACATAGTGTCTGCCCTCCTACTGTCTGGCCCCATCACTATAGTAGGCTGAGTTCCCAATTAGGAAAAATTAATTATGATTATCAGCCTAACGCCAACTACTGTAATTTCCCAAATTATCGGTGTAGTTTTATTTTCGGTACTTTCGGTGAATCTGTTTCACACCTAAAATTTCAATACACCGAACAAACACTAACAGACATAATCCAATAGGGAGTTGCGTCTCTGTACTTAAAAATCCAATAGGGAGTTGCGTCCCTGTACTTAAAGGGGAAGTATACCCTAAAATCAAATTTTCACAAGTTGTAGTCTTCGGGATGCTGAGTCGAATGGTCTTGGTCCGAGGATGCTGAGACACTCCCTTCTTCCTTTATTCCCAATCGAACTCACGCACTTCCACCGAAACTGGGTGACTGCGCCCTACTCGATAGGGATTTGTATGGAAAAAGTCTCTAAAAAAGCCGTTTCGTTCTTATACATGTACACATAAAAGCACGGAAGACCGCGATTGGTCCATATGTTGTTGTATTGTGGCCGCTGAGTCGACTGGTTTTGGTCCGAAAAGGCTGCGATGCAGCGTTCGGCCGTTATTCCCAATCGAACACGGTTGAGTGAGCGGTCACGTTCTCAGGCGTACACCAGTCGCCTGGTCACCGTGCCTGCAGAGTACAGTTTTCACATCAAGATTCAACTCAAAGGTTCAAAGCAGGAAGTCGTAAGAGGCTTTTACGACTCCCTGGTTCAAAGGTTCAACTCGAGTGACATAAACGGGCCCAAACAGGCTGTAAATGAGCACGTGACCACTTACTCAACCGTGTTCGATTGGGAATAAGGGCCGAACGCTGCATCGCAGCCTTTTCGGACCAAAACCAGTCGACTCAACGGCCAAAAGACTACAACATATGGACCAATCGCTGTCATCCGCGCTTTTATAAGAACGAAACGGCGTTTTTAGTGACTTTTCCATACAAATCCCTATCTAGTAGGGCGCAGTCACCCAGTTTCGGTGGAAGTGCGCGAGTTCGATTGGGAATAAAGGAGGAAGGGAGCGTCTCAGCTTCCTCAGACCAAGACCATTCGACTCAGCACCCCGAAGACTACAACTGGCGAAAATTTGATTTTAGGGTATACTTCCCTTTTGCCAATTTCTGTTCACCTAACCAGGCCTTTTGCCCTTATACCGACAATATTGAGCATGCACCTAAAATGTCTGAAATTGGAGTAGAGGGGACGGCTCGATACCGGGACGCTTTGACAGCCAAATTTGTATAGACCCAAACCGATCATCAGCGTTGATTTTTCACTCGAAATATGTTGTGGAAGGAAACTGGCATGTTGGAGTTTGCTCTGTGGCCAGAGTCAATCGAACTGAGCCACTCCTTTGTGCTGACTCATTGCCTCCAAGTTGCCCAAATTTTCGCTTCAAAAAAGTTCAAATCAGAGGTGGCTCCAAACCGGACACGTTTTAGAGTGCACTTAAAATTCACTCTGGGTCTAAAATTAGGTAATTGCTATCGCTCCACGATGGTCGGTACAGAGTAACAATAAGCATTGTGTGTGCTTCCATTAGTTTTGATTGGTATGCGGTGCTTTATTGGCGAGAGGCGAGCCGCTGTTTACCTGCGACAAGAAGTTTATTTTTTGAAAGTCGTAAAACTCAAGTCGCAGTGCGAAGCAACACGTCAAAAACTCACCTGCTTGATATGGCGCTTCTGGTCATCGCAGAGCCATGAAATTTTGGCTCGGAGTATAACACATCGTAGTCTCACTTAGACATAATGTTTTCTAATCAAAATACCAAGAGAGAAAGTGAATATTGAGTCCGTTCCGGTTTGCAACCTGTGTCCTATTTGAAACCGTCCTCTCTACCCAATGCTGCAGACAAAAAGCTGTTTCGGCCATATATGCCTCATCAATACAGCTACGTGCTTTTTAAGTAAGCTACGAAATGTAGCGAGCGATGCGTAATGCAGCAGCACTAGAGCAGCCCACAGAGAGAGCTCAACAGGACGAATGATGAGGAGCGTATCACCCAATATCAGCCTGACTACTGTACATTGTACACCATACAACAAAGGCACAAGGCCAGTTTGTTGCAACTCTGAGTTTCAGAGTATGGTATCATCCGGCAACGTCAGCGTAACTATTCTCGTTGTCTCTTACTCAATCAACATCAGTGAAGCTTTAGACCCTACAATACTTGGGGTGCTTGAACACGAGAAACATAGGCATCGATTATTTCAAACGGGGATATCAATCAACGAAAGTATTTGCACCGAACGTCGGAGCTTGCGCTTCCTGCCGACTGACTTGGCACTTGACTGACTCAGGACTGCGCCTGGAGCACACGAGCAACCCTTCTTCCAGGTTTGCTGAGTGGAAGGTTTGACGGGCTTCTCGTGTGCTCCACACGCAGTCATGAGTCAGTCAAGTGTCAAGTCAGTTGTTCAGAGCAGACACTTTCTTCACTAATCACCGCAGATATTGCACTATCTTTTTGATAACAACCAATGCATTAAATAATGTCCTGAAGCGATGGCAGTAGGCTTCGATTTTTGAATCTTTCCGCGGGGAGGACCCCTCGGCCGCCTCACCTCCAAAGGCGATGTGACGACCATTATGATGATAGACACTATACAGCTAAGCTATAGCCACTTTCGGGAATCCACTGTACTTACAAATAGGTAGCGTAGCACTGCCAAGTCCTGGGCCTAATCTGCCCGTAACGTCAGCCCTGCAAATCACAGACATGGGGCGCGAAACCGTATCTTTGTCGACGTCGGCCGTGATGGGAGAGATAGTGAGCGTGGTGCCCATTGGTCCGGAGAACGACAAGGCCTCGATGGGAGGCGCTGGGATGACGGTCCAATTGACCCGTGCTGTGAATGGGATGTCGCTGGAACAAGTCACATTGAAGGTGGAGCCGTTGATGACGTTGTTCTGAGGTATCGTCATCCTAAGAACTACAGTGCATAGAAGGACAGGAAAAGAAAATCGAAGAGAGCATTTGTGACTGCATCGAGATGGAATCTCAGTCTACCGCTGTGAAGCGTTATCTATACCAGCCGGCCATGTGACTAAATCTGTGTACGAAGTGATCCTGTCATGTGGACAGTAAACTAACATGGCCGACATCACATGACCCATAGATGCAGGGGTGGAGTGGAGTTGGAACCAACATGGCGACATCACATGACCCATAGATGCAGGGGTGGAGTGGAGTTGGTACCAACATGGCCGTCCAGTATGGTCATGTGATAGACGTGAAAGCACACTTTATTGCGAAAACAAAAGTTAAAACACATACCGGTGATGAATGTAGGACTGCAGTCCCTGTCCGCATCCGCAGGTGTTGCTGCCCTCTCCCTACAGTCGCGCAACTCCCTACAAGGAGCGCCCGTATCGCCAGGCGAACACGTACAGTCGAATGTTACCAAGCTACCAGAACTGTTGCTCGTGCAGTTCGTCGACCCCTGCGGATATTGAGTGGTGTTAGCGCAGTACTTCGGATCCTGACACACGTCATTATCTAAGTTGTTGACAAATGCACACAGAGTAGACAATTGACATGGATAGGCAACTGATGTTAAGCCTTGCTTTTTTCCGTTTGCTGACCCATACAGTTCTATCTTCTTCTTTTTTTGATGAGTGCTTTTGACCATGATGCGGAGACCTCACGTCGGCAGAGCCATCAATGCCCCACCATCACTGCTGCGTCTTGGTGCAGCCCCTGCTCAGTAGGTGTCACGCTGGTCCTAGTCCCAGTACCATTGTAGTTTCATCATTATTTTCGAGCTGGGTATGTGAACATAGTACAGTCGACCTACCCTTATAACGATATCCCCTATAACGATATTACCCTTATAACGATATTTTTCTGTCAAACCAAATCACTCCATTGACTTTTGTATACAATGCCTTACCTCTATAACAATATTGCTATAACGATATTACCCCTATAACAATATAAAATGGGCTGACAAATCGACATTTTCCATTTTATACCAATACCCAGCAGGGATTATGTAGAGTCCACTGTCAAGGTAGGGAAAGCTTCACTTGATAAGTCGCTGGAACATGACGAAATGCAATGGGGGCACCAGTGAGCACCTTGCTGTGGACATAATTATGTTTTGGACGCTATGAAGAGTGTAAAAATGAACTAAATTCATGCATTGTGACATATGTGTATGAATGAACCAGTTACCCTTATAACAATATTACCCTTATAACAATATTTCTTGGTCGGACGCAAATATCGTTATAAGGGTAGGTCGACTGTACACGATAAAATAAAAACTATAAGTAAACTGTCCAAGAGTACAGTTGTGCTAGGTCAAATCGGACCTAGCCATTGACGCCCTTGCAGTGGTAGGAATGCGGCTGGACGACTTGAGCGTACACAGTCATATACATGCACAAGGACAGTCATGTAATCGTAACTGGTCCAGGGGCCAGGGCGTCAGTGTTGCACTTTGGGTCGGATTTCAGACAGCGCACCTGTACAATGTGTAACGGATCGTACATGGAAAAGGTTGGACAGCACTGAGAACATCTCTGAAAACCAATCAACTCCGGATCATACTCTTAGTAGGAGAACGTAATTCTAGAACTGCGAGTCATGATTTTGGTCTGGGAGACTAGTGGAGAGCACTATTTATAATAGTTTTTTTGTTTTTGTTTTTTTTTGTTTCTCGTTTTTTGCGTTTTTTTCACACACAATTGTTTTCATTTTTTGGTGTTGTGTTCTAATCATTCGCCATGCCACTGTCAATTGTATTCTGTTTGCCCGTAAAAGAGGCCATAGGTTTTATTATAATAGTAGGGTTTAAGCCAGGTCGAAAAAGAGTGTGGGGGGGGACAGTTACCCCGTAACCCATTTTTCCATTTTCCAAAAAACTGTCTTGCAAAGCGAAATGCACACCTGCCTTCACCCCAGACAGCTGTGTCATTATTATGTCTCTACCACTGGATCATGACTATCGACTGCATTTTCATGCGACATAAGTCATAAGTCATGAGTCAATATAAGAATTATTCTTATAATTGCCGGTGGTGGACAACTACGCGTAACGTGTTGTTGTGTTTGCAGCCAATCAGCACCGTTCTGAGCGGGGATGCATGCATGTATGTAGCGATATACTCCGCTGGGGTCAATGACATACCCCACTGTGACTGGGTTCAAAATATGCCCCCCCCCCCCCCCCGCTCGGTTCACACGCTCCATTTGGGACAGTACCATGGAAGAGGATAGCTCTCTGATTAGGGCATCACTGGCCTCAAGCAAAGGTCCCTGGCTCGAGTCCTGGCGTTGACAGTCAGTTTGTCATTCAGACTTTTCACTTTTCCATGTGTGGGAGGTGTGTGATTGTAAGAAAGCACAATTGCCTGTTTGTGAGCAGACTTTAAAAGTACAACAACAGCAGCAACGACGACGACGACGACGACGACGACAACAACAGCAACAACAATGTTTCTCCAGACAGGTAAGTATACTTAATACGCCTTAGTGATCTTACACAGTTGGATGTTGGAAGAATATGGAGTTGGGAATGTCGCCGGTGGAGTAATCCCGTAGCAGTCCAGAAAGAAGGACGCCTGAAGTGTCTGAAAGCCAGTGTAAAGGCTCTGGTTGATGTTCAAGACCATCGTCTCTCTATACACTCCCACAATCTGGTAACTCAGAGCAGAAGGTCGGCCTGCTGGGAACGTGAACTGCCAGGCGTGGTTCTGGATACGAGCATTACCGCTGCTGTCGACGCATGATAGCACATAGACACCTCCACCAACAATGACGAGCGGTTTCGGAGTAACCTGCATGTCTGCGCATACAGCAGAGCATACAGGAGAAAGCAAGGGAGAAAAGAGTTAGCGAAATAGAGGAAGATAGAAAGACAGACAGACAAGTGAAGGGATGAACGAATGGGCAGATGGACGGACGAGCAGACAGGCAGAAATACCAAAAGGCAAACGAGCATAGACACATAGAGACAGACAGACCGAGAGATCATGAACCAGACAAACCGGCAGACAGACCGACAGACAGACCGGCAGGCAGACAGACAGACAGACAGACAGACAGACCGAGAGACAAACAGACAGACCAACCGACAGACAAACAGACCGGCAGACAGACGGACAGACAGACAGACAGACAGACAGACAGACAGACAGACAGACAGACAGACAGACATATATGGTATGTATGCGTGCACATCAGTGTGTGTGTGTGTGTGTGTGTGTGTGTGTGTGTGTGTGTGTGTGTGTGTGTGTGTGTGTGTGTGTGTGTGTGTGTGTGTGTGTGTGTCTGTGTCTGTGTGTGTATGTGGTCTTAAAGACCAAAAAGTAGGAATTCACTGGCCAGAAAAAGCCACTTCATAGCTGTGTGGTGTAGACCAGGCTGAATAGTGGCGGTCAATTCTTCAGCCTTGCAAGCTGTTGAATGCTGCAATCCCAGCAAAAGCTGCTATGGCTTCTGCTGTAGCATCGCTATCATCGCCTCCGGCGATGGGCGTCCAATGGTCCAATGGTGTGTATGTGTGTGTGTGTGTGCGTGTGTGTGTGTGTGTGTGTGTGTGTGTGTGCAATCTAAATTCCAGCATGCCCAGCAGCTATTTCTGGATGCAGCGCGCATTTCACCAGATAAACTGGATGCAAATGTCCAGGCCAACAGTGCCTGAGGTGGGGTATTCACCGACAGGAGACTTGGTCGGATAGTTACGATGCCTACACTCTCCTCGTTGCCCCCACCTCGGAGTCCTTCGCGAGACCTTCCAAGCCCGTGAGTGGAGCAAACTACCGCACGAAGACGACGACTTGGAACGACTCTGAGCATTGGCTCATGGAATATTCGCTCTGTTAACTGTTGTGGATAGTAATGGACCAGTTCAAACGGCCGCCGTGAGAGGAATCGTTTCCGACAATAAGGAAATCTTTCAATTAGTTGAACATCTTGAAAATGTGTGTGTTCTCTGCTCTGGTGGAGGACGGTTGTACTTGTTTGGGCTCTTGTTTTGTGGCCTCCATCCGTGCTTGTTCTTGCCGTTGTGGACGGCGTGGGGTGTCCCCAGCCGTCCTCGCAAACAGTGTCTGAGGTGGGGTATTCACCGACAGGAGACTTGGTCGGATAGTTACGATGCCGACACTTTCCTCGTTGCCCCCACCTCGGAGTCCTTCGCGAGGCCTTGCAAGCCCGCGAGTGGAGCAAACTACCGCTTGAAAACGACGACTTGGAACCACTCTGAGCGTTGGCTCATGGAATGTTCGCTCTCTTGTGGGGAGTGATGGACCAGCTCAAGCGGCAGCCGTGAGAGGAATCGTTCTGATGATAAGCCAGATCCATAGCTGCCGAAGATGGCTCTCTCGAACATGGTCCCTGAGTCTCTGACCTAGTAATTCTACCTCTCTTAGCGGACTGCCGTCGCTCGTCGTTCCATATTGTCGGCCCCGCAAGGGGACAAGTGACCGTAATGGCAGTGTTTACCAGGACCAGGACCAGGTGTGTGTGGGGGGGGGGGGGGGTGTGTGTATGTGTGTGTGTGTGTGAGAGTGGAGACGGTTGCTGGAGATTGATGGTGATGCAGGGAAAAGAGTTACGCTGCCTGACGACGGGTGGAAAATTGTTTGATCCTGCAATTTCAGTTCGAGCGCGGTGGACTTCTAGACGATGTGTCCTCATGGCTGTTTTTCAACGCTTGGCCTATCGCTGATATCCCTGCGTGGAATGTTCTTCCAGTGGAGTCCAGGTAGGACTTCGGGTGCTCACACTCCATCACCTGGTTGATTATTTCGGAACTGCAATAATACAGGTTCAAATAATTATTGTTTCCTTTTTGTGCGTATCTCTTGTCATCTCTCTTTTCTATACGTCGTACACCAGATGTACTACTATCGCTGTCTTTCTCCTGCTATCTCTCTCTGCTTGCTGTTTTTTTTTGTTTTCGTTGCCACTGCCCCTCATCATACCCATGCTTGGGTGGAGGGCGGCGTGACCCGTTAGGGTAGCTGTCAATACAGTACAGTGTGTGTGTGTGTGTGTGTGTGTGTGTGTGTGTGTGTGTGTGTGTGTGTGTGTGTGTGTTTGTGTGTACGGACATGGTTTTCACAGTACATCAATTTACGGAAAAGTTGTATGGACATCGATGCAAGGGGTTCCTGGTATTTGTAGACCTGCGGAAAGCCTACGAATCAATCAATCGTGAAAGTCTGTGGTTCGTTTTGGGAAAAGTTGGTGTCCTGATAGACTCGTAAGCATTATCCAAGCTTTTCACGACAACATGAAGGCATCATTGGTACTGGCGGGAGCTGACGTTGACTCGATTGATGTGAAAAATGGTTTGCGTCAAGGATGCTGCATGCAGCATGGCACCGGTCTTGTTTAATTAAATCCTAGTTCACATTTGACGGAACGCTGACGGTACGGGACGTAAGGGCCTGTCGGGAAGGCTGGGGTGAGCTTTAAAATCTTGTATGATTCGTACGACACGATCTGCTGCAGTCGTTGCGTCATTCAACAGCAGACGGCGCGAGTCATAAAGCACGGTCCGTGACAGAGTGACTTTTGGACCAAATTTCTTGTTTTTCGGGACTTTTTTTCAATAATTTCTCCTTGGATGAAGCTGGATCAAGTTCACAATACCAGTTGTTCATGGAGACCAAAACGTTGCTTCGAAAGATGTGCCATTCAAATAATAGCTCCAGGAAATGATAAAACAGCTCGTTTCTCACTCTCCTGAACTATCCTAAATACCATAAGTGGCATCAGACTTATTGTTAAATTCAACTTAACTCGTGTTAGCCATTAGGCGAGTTATCGGAAGTAGTCGGCGCACGACGCCGTCTCCTGTTCACACTCAAAACTGCAGCCATTTTGTATGCTTGCGTCCTCGTCTGCGGTATGAAAAGTTGAACTGATCAAACTCTCTATAACTAGTTTTGACTAACTGTCCATCAAGATAACAAGATAGTAATACAGTCAGATAATACGACAACAAGGCACAAAACCAACAAGTCAAATGTCTCAATATCCTTGTCAGTTTTGTGCCTTCTCGCACTATTATTTTTATTATTATTACCCGCATGTACGCGTTGGAATCAACCAAGTACGAATCGGGACTACAGTGGCCCCTCTATTATCCGGCAGCATTTGTGCCACGGAAATTCTGCTTGATATGTGAGGTTGCTGGATTAACAAATCTGATTTACTGCTGCAATGTGCATGAAGAGGACATTTTGGCTCCTGAAAATTGTGCTGGTTTATCTAGGGTGCCGGTTTTTAAAGTGCTGGATTAGAGAGGGACGACCGTAGTCGGCGCACAACGCCGTCTCCTGTTCACACTCAAAATGCAGCCGTTTTGTACGCTTGCGTCCCCGTCTACGGTATGAAAAGTTGAACTGCTCCAACTCCTCCCGTCGCTTCCCGATCCGTACGGCAGTACGGTTGCGTTCCCGTTCCTGGTGTTCACATTGGACGTCGTCACACCACTTTGTGATGTTGGAATATGCTCGGGCGCGATCTTTTATTCTCCATTCAACTTCGTACGGGGTGTGGGATTTCTTCAGTTTCCAGATGTAGCTCGAGTACTTTTTGTGTCTTGTTGTTGTCAACCAACGCATATGGCCGATCCGATTGGTTTGCAGTCCTGCCTGCAAATCATGAGGTCCCGAGTTCGAGACCCGCGCTGGTAGCAGGGAGCGTGTAAAGACTTTTTACGTGAGTAAAGACTTTTTATGCGTGGTGAACTGTGCCGACACCCACGGTCAACTGGGTACTCACAGCTCGGAGTGAGGGTAACAAGGATGCAGTTTACAGGGTTATGGGCCGTTACACGCCCGATTGGTTGAGAGACTCACCTACTCTCCCCTGACTCACTTGTGAGGTCTGCATTTGCCATTAGGTGTACAAGGCATAGGCATTGTGGTGGCCTGCGGAAGCGAAGGCTAGTTTGTGTGTTTCTGAACATTCAAGCGATGCCAACGCGAATCCCGCGAATTATTATTATTATTATTGTTGTCATGTGGTTAGCATGGCACAAATTGAATGGTGGCGCCGAAATACCGGTGTATTCCTTCTTCGTGGAACCTGACGTTATCGATGCTACGTAGGTCAGCTCCGTTTCCCTCTGTACCAGACTATAGCCTCCTGCCTACAACATCCACACACACATTGCTCACCACCTCCTGCCCACACCAGCCACACATTCTGCGCTAACATTGCACTGCTAGCCCCTGCCTTCAACAACCACACACTCTGCACACAGCCTCCTGCCTAAGATAACACCGCTAGCCCCTACATTCTCAAAGCTTTTCATACCTTCTCCTGGCATATATACTGGCATGGTCGGCACCCAACCTTCATGTTTCCTGATGATTGCGATAGCATGAAACTTCAAGTCGCAGCAAACAAGCCTTGATTGTCCTTGTTGTTCTGTTCTGTAATACGCTCTGCGTCCGCCATGGTGTTGAGCACTGTCATCACACTGGCTACATCCTCCGGTAACGTTACAATCATGTACGTCATTGCTTGAGGTAGTTGGCACTCGTGGAAGATTGTTTTGGTAGCGACCTTTTGTCTGGCTAGTCTTTGTATGGGGTGACACTACGTCTCATTGAAAGGACGGAACAACTCATAAAGAGGATTCGCTGGAGAGCAATATTCTACCTACGTGGTGACAGAAAAGAAGACGACCAAGAAGGAGAAAACTTCGGATTCAAAACAAGAAAATGCCCACCGCAAGTGGACGAGATGAAGAAATTCGAACACGATATGTATGAGATGATTGGCAGCGTGACTTACCGAAGCGTGCATAACGAACTACAGGACAAGATGAAGGAAGACTTACAAACGATCAGCAGCTCCAACGACATAATCGTACCCGCAGACAAAACCCTAAACCTGTACAAGATGCCGCCAGAAGAATACAGGAAGCTACTCCACGACAACATCACAAGAAACTACCAAGCGGCACCAGAAGGCTCCTACGACACCATCAACGACGAGGCCAAGAAAATCGCTGCTGATAAGGGCCTGGAGGACCGCATCGACACCATGGCAAAGGCAGAAGCTTTCGTCACCATCAAGGACCACAAAGAAAACTTCCCCCGGAACATACCATGCCGCCTAATTAACCCTGCGAAGCCGGAGATAGGCGTTATCAGCAGAAAGATACTGAGCGGCATAGTGGAAGCGCTGCGGGACAAACCCAACATCAACCTATGGAAAAACACATCCTCCGTCATAAACTGGTTCAGGGCAATTGAGGAGAAGGCTAGCCACACGTTCGTGATGTTTGATATAGTGGATTTCTATCCATCTATTTCCGAAAACTTGCTGAGCCTAGCCCTCGCCTACGCTAAGCAGTTCGTGGCAATTCCTGACTGTGACGCCGACATAATACTACAAGCGAGGCAGTCACTGCTATTCGGAGCTTACCGAACATGGGCAAAGAAAAACAGAGACGGGCTGTTCGATTTTACCATGGGATCCTTCGATGGCGCTGAAGCATGTGAGCTGGTCGGCGCCTTCCTCCTGGGTAAACTCGAACAGCACTTCAGTAGCGGCTCGGTAGGCCTCTACAGAGACGACGGGCTTGCGGTCCTCCGTAACGCCACTGGCCACAGTGCGGACAAAGTAAGGAAAGCTGTCATCGACACCTTCAAGACGCTGGGGCTAAAAATCACGATAGACGTCAACCTGAACGCTGTTAACTACCTAGACATCACAATGAGCCTCTCCACAGGAACCTACCAACCGTACCGAAAACCCAACGACACCCCACTGTATGTCAACGTCAACTCCAATCACCCACCGCAAGTCCTTAAGAACATCCCAGCTGGAATTAACAACCGACTGGCAAGCATCTCCTGCTCAGAGGCGGTGTTCCGTGATGCTATCCCCATCTACGCGGAGGCCCTCAGCGCCAGCGGCCACCCTAGCACGCTAGAGTTCAAACAGAAAACAAGCAAAAAGAAGAAAAGGAAGAGGAAGGTGATTTGGTACAACCCGCCCTACAGCCGTAATGTGAAAACAAACATCGGTGGAAGATTCCTCGCGCTCATTAAGAAGCACTTCCCCCCGCAGTCGAAGCTCGGAAAAATATTCACAAAAAATACCATCAAGATAAGCTACAGTTGCATGCCAAATATGGCTGCACGCATCAAAAGCCACAACAAAGCGGTCCTCTGCCCGCAAACGAAAAAACCGGAAAAGCCCTGCAACTGCCGAGACAAGCCATCTTGTCCACTCAACGGTGAATGCCAAACGACGGAGCTGATATATGTGGCATCCATAACGTCAGGCCCCACCAAAAAGGAATACACCGGTATGTCGGCGCCACCATTCAAGTCACGCCATGCCAACCACATGACTACAACAAGATACGAGAAGTACTCTAGCTGCACTGAGTTCTCCAACTACATCTGGAAGCTGAAGAAATCCAACGCCCAATACGAAGTCGAATGGAGGATAAAAGATCGCGCCCGGGCATACTCCAACATCACGAAGCGGTGTTCCCTCTGTACCAGAGAAAAGTATCACATCCTGAACACGCTAGGGTCACCGTCCAGCCTCAACAAGCGCTCCGAAATGGTGTCCAAGTGCCGACACGAGAACAAGTATCTCCTAAAAAACCACGGTGTCACCTAAACATGTCTCCACAGCCTCCTGCCCACACCATTCACGTTCACACACCTTGTTCATAACACCCTGCCCACACCAGACATATCCATTTACATTGCGCTATTATCACACTGCTAGCTCTACAGCCTCCTGCCTACAACATCCACACGCATTGTTCACCACCTCCTGCCCACACCAGCCACACACTTCGCGCTCACACTGCACTGCTAGCCCCTGCCTTCAACAACCACACACTCTGCACACAGCCCCCTGCCTAAAACATCACCGCTACTGCGCTAGCCCCCACAGTCTCACACAGCTTTTTATACCACCCTCTCCTGGCATATATACTAGCATGGTCGGCACCCGATCTTCATGTTGCCTGATGATTGCGTAAGCATGAAACTTAAAGTAGCAGCAAACAAGCCTTGATTGTCCTTGTTGTTCTGTTGTGTATGGGGTGAGTATGAACATGACGTCATGATTGTACAAATGGTCGCAAGACCGGGACTCTGCCAACCGGGTTATAGTTGTAGTCAGGAACACCACCCGTCCTCGCCTTGAAACATGCTGTCAAAATCAAAAAACGTGATTGTCCTTCTACTGTCGTTGACATGGAAATCCGGTCGATTGACCTGTGCCGGCGCCCTCAGCGCGTACAGAACGTTGTGCACAATGTCACATTGATCCCATGCGACCATTGCGCAGCAGCGCATACTAGTAATACATGAACACGATTGTACAATGTCATGTAATGCATGTGTGTGCACTGCTTACCCCCGGCTGCTGGGCCAGCGCCCTGAGGCCACTAGACGTGCGACCGGATTTCCATGTCCACGTGACGACAGTAGTATGTAGACTGTTTGGAGGGCCACAACAAGATGACGTATTTTCCAATCGACGCCTGCGATACTACACTGTACTAGTACTAGTACTAGTCTATTACTAACAATGCGGAGAGCGGAGATAACGAGCATGTATTATATTTATTATATATTTACTCAATCTGCGGACAGAACTGTTTCGTCCTTTGTGGACTCGTCAGCGCAGCACAGAGGAAATGAGGCCGAACCTGATAGCAATGGAAATAAAAATTTCCAATCAGGCCTAGTGCCTGGAAGCTGGGAACAGTAATCCCCATATTTAAAAATAAAGGTAACCCGTGTGATCCCTCCAACTACCGCCCTATAACCCTACTCCCAGCTATTGCGAAAGCACTAGACAAGATTGTCGCCACCAAATTCGGTCACTATCTCGAGGTCAACAACATCATTGTCCCGGAACAGTTCGGCTTTGTCCGTGATCGCTCCACAGTTGACCAGCTGATACAGCTCACTACTAAGATCGCCTCGACCATGGATAAACGCATCCCTTACGATGCTGCATTTCTCGATTTTGCGAAGGCCTTCGATAAAGTGCCGCATGACGTGCTTCTCCAGCAACTCTATCTGCGATGCTCCGGCTACGAGTTGGTTTAAGAACTACCTCGATACGCGTACATTCAGCGTCCGAGTCCAACACCATCTGTCCTCCCCACGTCCCGTCAAGTCTGGAGTACCCCAGGGTTCCCACCTCGGGCCATTGCTTTTCCTGGTACATATCAACAGCCTACCCAGTGCCTCGAAACGCAACCAGCACGCTGATGTTTACCTGTTCGCGGATGACACCGCCGTCGGCCAAGCACGAACCAAAGGTACCAGCCCAATGGAGACTGCCCTGCAGGACACATTTGCCTGGGCCGACCGAGTAGGCGGAACCTTCAACCCATCGAAAACCGTTGTTATCTCATTCGCTGAGGAAGGAGCTGCAGAGACCATCCGCGGTATCCAGCCGTCAACCAGTCACCGTCACCTGGGAGTGTTGTTGAGTGAAACACTTAGCTTCCAGGAGCATATTGAACAGACAATAAGCAAGTTTAGACAACGCTGCGTTCTTCTGTGCCATATGGCTGACCGTTTAACAGGAGACATCGTCAGGAAGCTGTACCTTACGTATGTCCGCCCCACAGCAGAATACGCCGCCCCAGTATGGGAGTCCTCCCTCTCTGCTGCACAGCGGCTCATCCTTGAAAGGCTGCAAGCCAGAGTAGCTCGCACAGTCATGCGGCTTGAGAGATGCCCTTGCCCATCAGACGAGCCCAAGTCATCATTGTTTAAACAGCTGGGGTGGCCAAGTCTATCCTGGCGCAGGAAGATCGCCTGCCTTATGGAATTCTTCCATTTGGTCACCACCCAACCAGAACTTTTTGAAGCAGCGGGATACTGCCCCACGCGTAGTCGCCGCCGCCAACTCGCATTCACTCTGCCACGGGTTGGGAAACACGCCGGGAAGTCATTTCTCTTCCGCACCGCTACTGTCTGGAATGCCTTGCCCGCAGACCTGAGAGCCACAGCCTCGCAGTCCCTGTTTCACAGTCACATTTGCACGCACTTCTCTGACACCAAACACAATGCCACTCCTCACTGACATGCCTCTGTCCTCCTTCTTTGTGCGTTGCGCTTATTCTTATTAATTTTTGTGTTTCTGTTTCGGTACATTTCGTATTTCAAGGCATATCCCGAGGTAGGTATCATTGATTAAAGGACCATTCTGGAACATTCAGCATAATTGTATTTCTCTTGCTAGGCTGTTCATTACGAATTATTAGCCCTCCACTGTCTGCTATCTCAACCCTACAGCCTCCCATTATAATGGAACTCCCTTCAATTTAGACTACGTCTTTGGGAAATCCTCAAATATATAATAATAATAATAATAATAATAATAATAATAATAAGGCCCGAACGTACCTTGCAAGAGTGCTCAAACTGACAAGTCAGTGAGCTCTGCATAACGCAAACAGCAAAGGCACTACCCCACGCAAGAGTGCTCAACTGCTACAAGAGCAGGAGCGAAATACTCAATCTGCGGACAGAACTGTTTCGTCCTTTGTGGACTCGTCAGCGCAGCACAGAGGAAATGAGGCCGAACCTGATAGCAATGGAAATAAAAATTTCCAATCAGGCCCGAACGTACCTTGCCAGAGTGCTCAAACTGACAAGTCAGTGAGCTCTGCATAACGCAAACAGCAAAGGCACTACCCCACGGCATATTTATATACCGTACTGGCAATATATGTTGCCGCGTAACGCGTAACGCAGGGGGGTGCGGCGTAACGCGCGACCAGGCTAGTGCGACAAATTTTCGTTGCGTTCGTAACGCGCGTCCGGCGGGGTGCGGCGATCTTTTCATTGCCAAAAAGGCTGAAACTGTGAAAGCACGTGTACCGCGTGGTGAAAAGTTCAAAACTGGACGCAGCAGGAAGTCCTGCAATAGCAAAAAAAGGACTGCGGCAATAGAAACCTGTGTAACGGCTCCTGTGCGACTTTGCATGTAACGCCCTGCGTGCGGCAAACATGTGCCAATGTAACGCTTCATGGCCTCACTGCGGCAACATATATTGCCAGTACGGTATATTACATCTCAAGACTCGGTGGGAACACCGGCCAATGTTAAGAGAGTAGGTGATTGCCAACCACGGCGATAAATAGAAGTAAGGGAAGGGAATAAGAAAGAGTGGCAAAGTGAACAGCAACAACAACTCCGTAAAGAAAGATAATGTGAAATAAAAACAGTGAAAAACACAGAGACCCAAAGGACATGTGGATAATGAGCTATTTATGTCATAGTACAAAAGGGGCGGCACGGATCTTAAAAAGGCGGAGTGAGGTCAGATCCTTAACTTCTCTGGTGGAGTGAGCCAAACAGCATAAGCAATAAAGAGACGGGAGCGCAAAAGAGTGGATGAGTTACATTTAGGGAGTAAGAACGAGTTTCTAGTTCTTAGAGAAGAGAACCAATTAAACCCACATGAGATGAGGTGGGCGCAACTCAAGCTTAATATAATTGACAAGAGAAGCCAGGTGTGCACTGCGTCCATGTGATAACGGAGTTGTGTGAGCGATTTTATAAAGGGCGGATGATGAGAGCATGCGGGGTTGACGGAGGAGAATTTTAAGGATTTTGTTGTGGTGTATTTCAAGCTTTGCAGCAGCGGAAGAGGATAATCCAACCCAAGACGTATCGGCATAATCAAATATTGGGCGAAGGTAGGCTAAATAAAAATGAAGCTTGCAAGAAAGTGGGAGGTAGGAGCAGTGGGGGGGGGGGGGAGAATTCCTAAGGATTTACTTGATTTTTTACAGATATATTCGATGTGGGGTACCCAAGAGAGTGCAGAGTCAACCACAATGCCAAGGTGTTTGTGAGAAGACATTATGTGAATTGGATCTGGAAAGTTGGCATGGATGAGAGTTGTGAACTCTGGCTGGGGCGGGAAGAGCATTATAACGACTGATAACTACAGTTCTACTTGTGCGTACTCCCTGCCAGGCCGACTAATTCAATCGGACCATGTCACGCCATCACACCTTTCATGTTCACTGGACTGGCCGCAGGCGCAGTCAACTGGGTAATAAAATAATAAAATAAAATGTCACGGTTCGCGTGAGAGTCGGCTGGAAGCCGAGTTTTCCGCATCCGCCGTGGAAACGCCACCACCCTCTAGGATCAAAGGCGCAGATGCAGCGCCTAAACGGTGGGAAGTCAGTAGATCAGACCCGCCACCAAGTGGTTAAAGACCGAAATCTTATGTTGCATCCATGTTACCCTCGTGCCAGGCCACGAGTTCCCAATTAACTGTGGGTCGCAGCACGGCTGCAAAAATTCTATCGGCTTCCAAGCAGGACTTGAACCTGGTACCTTATGTTTCTCAATCATGCCCTTAGACCATCCCACTATACCTGCCTGTCCTCAGCTGTGTAAATTGATCATTAATAAATATAAGTGTTGCTATACAATGTACGCAGGAAGCGCCCGAAGCGTGCCAGTAAAGGAGGAGATTCTCACGATCTGTCGTTTACCCTGCTCCGTTGGGCCATAACATGCTTCCGCGGGTGCAGGGGTTCGTATGGCCGTAGGCGAGACCACGGCTTCTTGCACCGCTGCCTGTCCAGTTCAGTGGCCTAGACGATATTAAATGTGTTTTAATTGTCTGATTGTTTCCTTGTATGCGTTGCTTGCTTACTTGTAGTTTGCATTGTATTGTCTTGAAGTTGAAGTGACATGTCCAGCTTATAGAAATCCCAAAGTACAGTGTACATTGTAATACAAAGATAACAGGAGCCGACAAAACACAGATATACACGCACCTACGCACTTTTCTCATTTTCCGCAAACGTACACACAGTGAAGGCTACTGATTCATGATTGTGCATGCACTATTACATTAATGCACCACAACCAGTAGATAATATTATTATTATTATTATTAAACTCGGATGTTGAGCCATAAATAAATGTTGAAGAGAAAAGGACATATGGATACGAGTTAAGAGTAACTCTCCATCACTGTAACATGATACTTTATACAGTCAGACGCGCTACGGAGATGTGTTGAAGCTAGGTGTCAGGACGTCGAATGTTTCAGTACTTTGTCAGTTTTGTGCCTAGTTATTGCACTTTCTGACTGTATAAAGTATCATGTTACAGTGATGGAGAGTTACTCTTAACTCGTATCCATATGTCCTTTTCTCTTCTACATTTATTTATGGCTCAACATCCGAGTTTCATATTGCACACCTGATGAGCCGTCACGAACCATACGGCGAAACGTACGTTGTGTGAAACAACTTGTTTTGTAGTCAACTAGTCCATCACAATGTCATGCATGAGGAGTACTGTAGGAGTTTGGCTTTCGGCTTGTACAATTCGTTTTCGCAAAGCTTCCCTTTCTTTACTTATCTTTGATATTTATGACCCACCCAAGTTGGGTGGTGTGCTGCTTTGCTGCTTCGAATTGTAGTTAGACCGCTTTGTCAAATATCGTACTGGTCTCGTCATCGTCCAGTAACAATCGACATTCTTTGTTCCGTTGGGACTGTAGCTTTTGCTCGTTTTCGTTGCGCTTGCCTTCCCCTCTTTGGTCTTTCCATAACCTTGAACCTTCCAAGTTGGAAGGCTGTCGGTTAGCGCTACGGAGATGTGTTGAAGCTAGGTGTCAGGACGTCGAATGTTTCAGTACTCTGTCAGTTTTGTGCCTAGTTATTGCACTTTCTGACTGTATAAAGTATCATGTTACAGTGATGGAGAGTTACTCTTAACTCGTATCCATATGTCCTTTTCTCTTCTACATTATTATTTAAAAATTCGACGAGGAGAGAATAATTTTAATATGGCAATAAGTAGGACGAGCTGAAGCGACATGTGGACTACTTTATTAACAATGTAAGCGATGGAGACGATGCAAGAAACAACCTAAAGGGTAAGGAAAAATACATGTAAGAAGAAAAAGGGCAATGGAAAAAAAAAGATGATTCGAACAAGTTTTCGTACAACACTCTTCAGGAATCACCGTTGTACTAAAGAACAAAATGAGAACAAAGGAAATAATATAGCAATCAAGGTAGGGTGACACGATACAATGACAGCACTAGAATATCGAGGTGCGATTTCTCACAAAAGTGTGCAGAAAACAAGGGTATACAAGTAAGAACTAAGCGTGACAAGTGTGTATCAGCAACAAAAAAACAAAAAAGTGAGAACGAATGATAATAATAACAATAATAAACAAGAAGGTGACAAAACACATTTAGGCACAAGCGGCAACAACGTTGCCACACTACACAACAGAACATTATTTGAACAATTTTAGGGTAATAACACTATCTTTCTGGACACACAAATTCGGCTTATGAATGCGCTGACAAACAGCTTCCAAAACTTGTAACTGCAAAAGATAACCATGACGAGCACGGCACAAAACAGAAAAACAGGAATCAGAATAAGTACGACAACAGTCAGTACTAGAAACCAAATGATTGTATACTGAAGACTTGTTATTACGAGACGGACGCACACAATCTCGACTCACGCGCACACCCTCACACTCCCTCTCACCCTCACTCAGCTCACCTTCTCCCTCACTGTCCGAATCAGAACCTGCTCCGTCATCCACCGCGGTTTGACTCTCCTCCTCACTTGCATCGTCCTGCGTCTCACCTTCACCACCCACGCCAACCCTGAATGCCGTTGCCTTCACGTCAGTCGTCGTCCTTTCCGATTGTTTCCTTTGTATTTTTACCGTGAATTCATAGGTCCGATTGTAATCTGCTGTAGATCTCCGTGGTCTGTCATTTGCTGCTTTGTTTTGTGGATTAGTTGTTGTTGTTGGATGTGAACCTGGTGTTGTTGTTGGATGTGAAGCTGGTGTTGTTGTTGCCGCCATGGTTGTTGGTCTTTCTGTTGAATCCAGCTCTGGTTCCGGTGGGACAAATTATTTCCTTTGTTCTCATTTTGTTCTTTAGTACAACGGTGATTCCTGAAGAGTGTTGTACGAAAACTTGTTCGAATCATCTTTTTTTTTCCATTGCCCTTTTTCTTCTTACATGTATTTTTCCTTAACCTTTAGGTTGTTTCTTGCATCGTCTCCATCGCTTACATTGTTAATAAAGTAGTCCACATGTCGCTTCAGCTCGTCCTACTTATTGCCATACATTATTATTATTATTATTATTATTATTTTGTGTCCAGGCCTGTCCTAGTCAGAGGAAGTGTGAGTTTCAAATATCTAAAGAAAATGTTGAACGGTACCTCAAGGATGACAATAGCTGACATACATGCAGAGAAGGTCGTCCCCGGGTCAAACTGGCAAAGACCTCTTCAAAGAGCTACTTTTCCTTTCAACAGGCCATTCAAATGTGGGTTTGGGTGAAGGACAAGAGGAAAGCCATGATACTGCAAAGTCATGTTTGATTGGAAGCCACATATCCTGCAAATTACGGTACATGTACTAGTATCCACTTTAATATCCGACTAGTGGTGCACCATACCGCTATTATTTTTATTATTATTAAATTTTGAATAGGGAAATCCCCACAGGCCTTCTTACAGGGTACTAGTACCCTAGGTAAACATAATTCATTGTACATGAAGCATGCGTATCGTCAATTCATCATCCATCGGTGCCTGAACGCATACCGTACCTTGAGCTTGGGCGTAAACAGCGAACACGACCAGCACCAACAGGAACATTCCAAAACTCTCCATTCTTGACCAAGGACACTGATCCAGCAGTGGCAGCAATCACGTTAATGCACTCGCGTACGCGAATCTCGAAAAACTCAGTGCAGTTTCAATGTGGACCGGTCGACGATGTCGACTAGCGCTCCGCGTATTAAAGTTAGTTGTGCTTTAGACTAGTGCGCTCAACAAAAAGGGAGATAATTATAATACTTTTCAAGGACTAGCAAGTGCAAACGAATAAAAGCACCAAAATTATCTCCCGCTCGATTCGCCTATCCAGAAAAGAAGTGTAAACTTTACAAATGCGAGGAAGAGAGTACTATTACTAGTAGTCCCAGCCAACGCCTTTATACTTCGGTGAGGACGCTGAACGACAGTAGCCCTCCGTGAAGGAGGTGATCGTTCATTGCCACATCTTACACTCTCGGAACGACCAACTCTCGCCCCGCGCGGGCGCATACAATAACTATACATGCTAGTACCGCAAAGTACCATTGATCCGCTCCCCCCCCCCCCCCCCACGCAATGTCGCTTCCCAGCTGGATTTTCGGCAGTAACAGGGGGCGGAAATTAGATCAAGGCTGCCAAGTGCAGTACGATGTACAACAGCGAAGAGGATCAGACTCGATGTGCTGGATTGTGCACATTTTCATCCTGGATTGGCACGCATTGTGTACAGCAGTGCATGCCTCGGTTCAACATCGTATTTCGTTGCATACGTTAAAGTCGCTTCACAGGAAGAAAATCGACAGGGGGCGGGAATTAGAGAAGGGGCGGATCAACGGTACTTTACCGTAATCATTGATAAGTGCATCGAACTCGAAACCCCTACTGCACTGCGTGTGGACACTACATTTTTATTTACATGTCATGTATTCAGTACAGCGGACGTGGTATGGACCCAGCTGTGGATCGCTGCAAGAGCCATTCGTTACCCACAGCAATTTCGCATTCTAGGCCTGGACATGTCCAAGGCGTTCGATACGATTAACTGCCTGAAGCTACTGGAGGTGATGTCTGCAATCACCAATCCAGATTGCACATGTCTCATCCCCCACCTACTCCACAACACAACTATCACTGTTAAGGTTGCAAGTGCCACAGCTGAACCGTTTGAGAGCACTATCGGAACACCACAAGGCGACAGTCTCAGCCCAGTTCTCTTGATCTGCTATCTGGAGGCTGCACTACAGGAATGCAGAACTCGTCTCACGCCCCGCCCTGCTGGCGACGCAAGTCTATCACCAGAGACGGGCTATGCAAATGACATCTCCTATTATTCAACCTGCAGGCTGTGGCTTGAGAATGCTCTGCCTGTAATAGCAGACACACTGCACGATTGGTCATTTAAAGTAAATCCAGATAAAACAGAGTGGATCCGTGTGTCACCTGAATCCGAGAGCTGGCGGGCATATAGGCAGCTTGGCTCCTTGATGGGGGAAGAAGAGGATGTTCGGCGCAGGATGGAACTTGCCTCTCGCGTGTTTGGCCAGCTGTACGCCCTATGGCTGCGTAGAGATAAAGTAGCGGAGAAGACACGCTTACGCCTGTACAACGCTATCGTATTGCCGACATTCCTGTACAATTGCGAGACCTGGGGATTATCGTCAACAGCAATGGCCAAGGCAGACGCATTCCACCGGCGTCAAATGCGATCACTACTTGGAATACGATACCCAGACACAATCTCAAACGACGACCTATACCGCAGAACCAAGAGCAGCCCTATATCAAACACAGTTGCATGTAGGCGACTACGAATGACCGGTCATGTGCTACGGATGGACACGGACACGCCACCGCAAGTAGCCATGAGCGGCTATTTTGACAAGGGCAACAAAGCACCTCGTGGACGGCCAAGGTTGACACTGGCCGCAAGTCTGGTCGCTCAGCTGAATAAGCTGGGTGTGCCAATGAAGACCATGGAAGACCTTTCCAGGTGCCGAAAACAAGCAGCAGACAAGACAGACTGGAAGAAATTGTGCAGCTCTACACCCGAGGAGAAATCAGTATCAGCAAAAAGCGGAAAAAACACTGAATTTCTTTAGTGCTCTACTACGCGAAATGTGCTATTATTATTATTATTATTATTATTATTATTAACTGGTTTGAGGGAAAGAGACAAACGGGAAAAGTCTGAAGAAAAAATTGACTGCCACCACCAGGAATCGAACCAGGGACCCTCGCTTGTAGCCAGCGATGCTCTAACCACTGAGCTATGGTGTAGTCATATTATTATTATTATTATTATTTGGAAAGGATTTGGAGAACTTCATATTCAAAGGATCAGTCGGGGAAGTGAACTGCCTGAAAAGAGAAAAAAACGCGCTGACAAGTTTTTCACTCCAAAGGCAGCTCACAACACGTGCCACACATACTGATGAAAACTTGTCAGCGCCTTCTAGGTTCAGCCTGGTCCCATAGCTCAGTGGTTAGAGCATTGCTCATGACAAGCAGGGTCCCAGGTTCGAGTCCTGGTGGGTCTGGCGTTTTTTTCTCTTTTCAGGCAGTTCACTTCCCCGACTGATCCTTTGAATATGAAGTTCTCCCAATCCTTTCCAAATTTAATCACTTTCTTTCACCTCTGGTAGTTTCCAGAAACTGACCGTGGTTGGTCCCCTGGGGGAGGGAAAAAGACCCAAGTGCCATCAGTATGTGTGGCACGTGTTGTGAGCTGCCTTTGGAGTGAAAAACTTGTCAGCGCCTTCTAGGTTCAGCCTGGTCCCATAGCTCAGTGGTTAGAGCATTGCTCATGACAAGCAGGGTCCCAGGTTCGAGTCCTGGTGGGTCTGGCGTTTTTTCTCTTTTCAGGCAGTTCACTTCCCCGACTGATCCTTTGAATATGAAGTTCTCCCAATCCTTTCCAAATTATTATAATTATTATTACTCAGTTTCCTCTGAGACAAAAATGCGATAATACTCATAAAAAGGACACACTTCAGGCACATTACAAACATCTTGAAAGTTTTTGTCTTCACAAGTATACTTTCAAGCCTTCTCGTCAGGTGAAATACAGGCAAGGGAAAAGGAACAGGAACAGTGGATTAAATACAGTAAGAAGGTGGTAAAACAGCGCAAAAAAAAGAGAGAAGATAGCTAAAGTAAACAGCGAAAATTGCAATAATGACACAAAGGTGCAAATGCGAGAAAACTCAATAAGCGTTACATGTAGTGCCACAACAAGAGACAACCACTGGACATACATGTAACTAACGAGGTTTTGACGACCTACCTAACAGCCTAAGTGTGAATTTGATTTGTTTCTGCTTGCAAAGGTTGGGTTTCTTTGTGTGGATGTATACAGCTTCCAAAACATTCAGCAATCTAGCACTGCGTACGCTGTTTACTTTAGCTATCTTCTTTCTTTTTTTGCGCTGTTTTACCACCTTCTTACTGTATTTAATCCACTGTTCCTGTTCCTTTTCCCTTGCCTGTATTTCACCTGACGAGAAGGCTTGAAAGTATACTTGTGAAGACAAAAACTTTCAAGATGTTTGTAATGAGCCTGAAGTGTGTCCTTTTTATGAGTATTATTATTATTATTTTAATATGGCAATAAGTAGGACGAGCTGAAGCGACATGTGGACTAGTTTATTAACAATGTAAGCGATGGAGACGATGCAAGAAACAACCTAAAGGCTAAGGAAAAATACATGTAAGAAGAAAAAGGGCAATGGAAAAAAAAGATGATTTGAACAAGTTTTCGTACAACACTCTTCAGGAATCACCGTTGTACTAAAGAACAAAATGAGAAGAAAGGAAATAATATAGCAATCAAGGTAGGGTGACACGATACAATGACAGCACTGGAATATCGAGGTGCGATTTCTCACAAAAGTGTTTTCATTTCCTTTGTTCTCATTTTGTTCTTTAGTACAACGGTGATTCCTGAAGAGTGTTGTACGAAAACTTGTTCGAATCATCTTTTTTTTTCCATTGCCCTTTTTCTTCTTACATGTGTAGTATCCCTGCCCGACCAATACGGAAGCAGTACGGAACTAATACGGAGCTTTGCCTGATGTATATTTAGTGTATCTCCGTATGTAAGCGTACGTCGTCTGCTGCATAAAAGCGGCTGCGCATTTCTGTTTTGATGAAGAGAAGATTAGATTAGATTGGATAGCAATGAAAGCTAACTCGAAGAATAAGGATTCAACCTCCAGGTGAGCACCGGAGAGAAAGTCAGTTATTTTGCCGTTCCTTCTTTCATTAACGATTATATCTCAGGTGTGTACCTGAAAGTAGAATAAAAGTAATTATTGTTAATTGCACCGCGCCTACCACTCGGCTACCCATTACATTGGTGGCAGCGGTGGGATCGGCTACCATTACATTGGTGGCAGCGGTGTAGTTTTAAATAAAACAACGTGATTCGACCCCAGACCCCCATGGCTCAACCCGCTGCAGCTCCCTGCGACGAATCAAGATGAGAATCCTGTTTCTTGCCTTCCTGGGCCTGGCCCTGCTTATTAGTTTGCAGCACAGTACGGGTGCTAGCGTGGATCACCCTTCTCTCCGCACGTCATCCAGTGGAGACTCCGATGGCGATTCCAAGCCACCCGCTACCTACATGTATATTACCGGTGGTGATGGCGAAGCTGATGAGGACGACAACAGGCAGGCTGCTTCCCAAGACAAGGAGGGTATTCCCCAAGACCAGCAGCGTTTAATTTTCGCCGGCACGCAGTCGGAAGCAGGAGCCCACTCTTCACTTGGTACTTCGCCTCTGTGGTGGGATGCAGATTTTCATCATCACTCTTCCTGGCTAGACCATCACTCTTTACGTCGCGCAAAGCGATGCTATAGACAATGTGAAGACCACGATTCAAGACGAGGAGGGAGGTCATTTGTCTGACGCCGAGCTAGCCGCTCTGAGTGACCGGCTCAACCAAGATGAAGATAACACCTGGCTTGCTCTCCGCCGTAGCTCCAGCCGCCGCCGTGGTTACTAACGCTGATTCTAGGTATGGCATTTTCTTTCCTCTCTTCCTTCAGTCTCCCTGTTCTTTTCAGTCTTCCTTTATGCGAGTGTGTGAATCCAGTTTAGTTTGGTAGGCGTCTGATCATGGTGAGCCACGGCTTACCCAGCTAACGTGGGACAATGTGTGTGACAACGCCCCTTATAGTTATAGTGTATTCAGTTCGGTTTTTGAACTGCGATGTTCCTGGCGGGTTGTGCCAGCGTTGTGCAGCAAGAGTGCTGTGGCTTCAGGTCCTATTTGGAGGACAGTTCTTTCCCCTTTTGACCCCGTGAGGTCGTGTGAACCTGGTGTGCTTCTACTTTATGATTTGTTATCAGTTCATTTCTTCTGTCTACTCTAAACGTTATCATTTCCGATATAATTTGCCATCTTCCGGTTGACGCTGTGTTCGTAACTCTTCACTAATTTTTTGGAAAATCACGAGGGCGTGATTATCTGTAGGAAGGGAGGGTGTAGTATCCCTGCCCGACCAATACGGAAGCAGTACGGAACTAATACGGAGCTTTGCCTGATGTATATTTAGTGTATCTCCGTATGTAAGCGTACGTCGTCTGCTGCATAAAAGCGGCTGCGCATTTCTGTTTTGATGAAGAGAAGATTAGATTAGATTGGATAGCAATGAAAGCTAACTCGAAGAATAAGGACTCAACCTCCAGGTGAGCACCGGAGAGAAAGTCAGTTATTTTGCCGTTCCTTCTTTCATTAACGATTATATCTCAGGTGTGTACCTGAAAGTAGAATAAAAGTAATTATTGTTAATTGCACCGCGCCTACCACTCGGCTACCTATTACACATGTATTTTTCCTTACCCTTTAGGTTGTTTCTTGCATCGTCTCCATCGCTTACATTGTTAATAAAGTAGTCCTCATGTCGCTTCAGCTCGTCCTACTTATTGCCATATTAAAATTATTGTCTCCTCGTCGAATTTTTAAATTATTATGACGACTTTATTCACTCCCAAAGCAGAAAAAGAAAGCTTGAAAGGAGGCATGAAGCACAGCACCGGGATCCATATGACCCAAGGGTGAAGCACCAATCAATGAAGATAAAAGAAAATCCTGAACCAAATTTTGATAAACTTCATGAGAGAAAAATTCAAGTATACCAACTTCGATACTCACATAAAATCACAGTCATGTATAACAGAACTACTCAAGTAGTAAACACCAAGCATGCTGCACATGGGACACTCCAAGCAAGACAAACTCAGACGAGATAAAACGGCATATGCAGAGAAAGACAATACATGACTGGGGGCATATGGCAGAAATTCACGCCTCTCGGCTCGTCACACAGCACATGATGCACCACAATCATAAAACACACAGACTGAGACACATCGAGACATTACGGGCAGGCTAACATAAGGTCAACCGACCGTTCCGACCATGCCACTCTCCCATCCATGACCAGTCACCGACCGCACAATTCTCAGGGTGCCCAGAATAGCACATTGCTGCAGCCGCTGGATCACGGACGCGTGGAGCCCAAGGCTTAAGATGTGGCTGCGGCTCGTTCCTGACACACCACCCAGAGCACCAATGATAACTGGAACAATAGTTATCTTTTTGTTCCAGATCCTCCTCAGCTCTGCTGCCAAGGGCAGGTATTTGCTGATCTTCTCCTGCACCTTCTCATTGACCCTGTGGTCCAATGGGACACTGACGTCCAAGAGCAGTGCCCGATCATCCAGAACCAGCACCAGGTCTGGTCTGTTCGCTTTTATTACTCGATCTGTGGGAATGGAAATCTCCCACATCAGCTTGCAACTGGCAGAACTTGTGACCTGCACCAGCTGCTTACTGCTGGGTAATCCATGCTGCTTACACAGCGCACGATGCAGGGCCTGGACCACAAAGTTATGCCGGGCAATGTATGCAGTCCGTGCCAGGGCTGGACAGCAGGCGATGATGTGGTCCATATTTTCTCCGGGTGCACCACATACACGACAGAGGTCCACGACATCATGCCTCTTGTGGATATGGCGCATATTGTTTCTCGTGGCAATCACCTGATCCTGGCAAGCAATGAGAAAGCCTTCCGTTTCAGGACGCATTGTCTGGGATCTGAAACAGGAAAACGAGAGCTGTATGTCCAGGATGCCATCAACACGCGCCCAATAGCGACCATGAAGAGGCATCGCTCGAAGTTCACAGCGGCGGTTGTCATTGAGGGCCTGTTTAACAGTCTCTTTGTTAGCGGTGTCCAGGCTCGTCAGGCGAAGGCGCTGCAGGACAGTATTTGCCAGCTTTGGTATTGATTTTCTAGAGGGACGTGATTCATGGTGCTGGAGAACAGCGGCCAGGGCAGGGACATCTTCCCGATCCTTCAGGTACTGAGCGAGCCGGATGCAAGTACGGTCATGGAGATCTACGATGCATACTAGGCCACGACCTCCCTCACTCCGCGGTAGATATAGGCGACGGATTGATGCACGTGGGTGGTGGGCCCTGCTAGCAGTCAGAGCCTTCCTCACTGTCCTGTCCAGCGAGCGGAGCTCATCCGCAGTCCAAGGAACGACTGTGCCAAGGCCATAGGACACCACTGGCAGAACGTAGGTGTTGATTGCTCTGATGAGGTTTGGTGCACATAGTGAAGCATCCGTGATCAAGCGAAGACGGCGACGGAACTCAGCGATGGCAGATTGTTTAACTTCACCAGCCTCGATTCCCAGGAATTCCCGCAGGCCAAGGTAGAGGTACGCCGCGCCATCTTGCAGAGGATGAATGATCGACTCTGTTAGCAAGGTTGACGAAGGCTCTGCATCCTGGGTTGGCTTAGCGGCCGGGCAGACAATCTTCGAGCACTTAGTGGGAGATAGTTGCATGCCAACCGCCCCACCAACGCACTCCACAATGTTGATCAAGGAGTCCAGTCCAGTACTGCTAGCGGCAAATAGCTTGACGTCATCCATGTACCATAGATGCGACAACAGGGAATCACGCGTGGGTCCACAACGATATCCTATGCCGCTTCTTGCTAATTCGTTTGAGATTGGGTTGAGACCGATGCAGAACAGCAGTATTATTATTATTATTATTATTATTATTATTATTATTATACAGTACATCACAAGATGGCCCTCCTTGCAATCATGATCCACACTGCAGACCAATGCTGCTTACAATACAAGATGGCCCTGGCCACCGATCTGCATGCATGCTGAGACAGGAATCCCGGCTATGAAGCTGACGCGCTGTGTGTGAGGGGTCGTCCATTGGCAATGCCTTTGTAAGAGAGTCTATTTTTAGGCTTTAGGCCAGCCCCCACATGCAACTATTACTAAGTGCGTTACTTTGGAAGCCTCGGGCGACGTAATAATGCATTACCGTAATTCCGCGCATATAAGCCCATGGGCTTACATTGTATAATGTGAAATAATGCAGTTTGGGGATAAAATATCCAGTAAAACATGTTCGTTTTTTAGCCCATGGGCCAATATTCGAATTTTGAAGGTTCACGAAAAAGTGCAAGTCCGTGCTCATAGTGGGTCTACTGGTAGACTGTACTGAACTGCTGTACCATGGTAGGAACACACAAAGGCACACAATGAAAACCTTGGCAAACTTATTCCGTTGTGACTCAGAGTTTCATGGCTGAACCAATCATCAGACAACGATAATGGAATAGGAGGCAGCGCTGGTATATCTAAGTGGAGAGAGGTGTGATAATACGATAGCGAGAGGAGTAATCGCGTGAATGTATACAGGGACGGGCTATTTCAGAGGCAAATGCAGTAGGCGCAGGTCTAGCACTAACAAGTGCGCGCTTAATCTCGCTCACACACCACACACACACATACTAACACGCACACACATAGTAACACCCACACACACATACACATACACGCACACACTAACACACACATACACCAACCCACAACACCCTAACTTGCACACGGGCGCACGCACACACAGGACACCCACCCACCCACAACACCCTAACTCGCACACGCACAAACACACGCACACACGCATATACACACACCTAAAGACACATGTCCACACGTATACACACAGGCATCTGCGTTCGTATGACAAATCTAAGCGCACACAAACTTCTGCAATCACGCATCAAAAAACCCGCAGCGGTCATAGCTGTCTATGTAATAGGGGTGGCCAGCAGAAACTTGCGCTGGTGAGGGCATTTAGATACCAGCTCACTTCTCTTGTTTAGGGAGGTAGCTTTTGAAGCTCATGACAACGTGACGAAGCAGTACAAACTCGCCCCAGACACCGACTACACGGCGATTAATGCCGAAGCCCGCGATATAGCTGCCGATCTCCACCTGGATGACCGAATGGAATGTCTGGCCAAGGCACAAGCGTTCGTCACATTAAAGGATCATAAAGCCGACTTCCATGACAAGCTGCAATGCAGGCTGATTAACCCCGCCAAGTCCGAAATAGGCGTCGTAAGCAAATCCATACTGGATGGTGTTATCGGCCCCATGCGGAGCAGCGTATGTGAGAATCTGTGGCAGAACACGCAAGCGGTCATCGAGTGGTTCAAGGGCATTGAAGACAAGCCGCGGTACACCTTCGTCGTGTTCGACATCGTCGAGTTTTACCCCAGCATAACGAAAGACCTTCTGCTGGATGCCCTGTCGTACGCCGGGACGCACGTTCCAATGTCCAAGAAGGACATTGAGACGATACTGCACGCACGGAAGTCATTGTTGTTCGACGGCGGCAAAGCATGGATGAAGAAGGAGAAGGACGGGTCATTCGACGTAACAATGGGGTCGTACGACGGCGCAGAAGCCTGCGAGCTTCTCACCTACTTGCACATATACATGTCTATCGGCGCTATACTTGGTGTCCAACTCGCTATCTTCAGTCATAGCGAGCGTGGCCCACAACTCTACCTCTCGGCAAACATGCACAACGTATTCGTGAAAGGACTCCTCTGACCGCTGCTTGCCAGTAAGCAAAGTCTTCCACGCTTTGTCCGGCGTCTTTCCGAGCTAGGCAAGGAAATCTCGCTTTGCTTCCTCATAGGTATTGCAGCCAATACAGGTCCTTTCCACCATGCTACCAGATACAGTAGTCGATAGAGCGATACGCAATTGTTGTGGTGAGGTGTTGCTGAGTGGCTGGTGAACTGTAATGCTTGTGTCTGCACGCATCGTCTGGTATCGTCTGTTCGAAAGACGAAACAAGTTAACACAATGGATGCCCTGACCAAATGAACATGGCGTCAACGAAAACTAAAAGAAAATGTGCTGTCTTTGGATTTGTTAGATAATGCAACACCTTGAGGTATTAGTCGACCAGCGCCTCTTTTAAAATAACATTTTGCAGTAATGCCCAACTTGTTTCTCTGGTCTCTTTTGAGCTGTGCTAAAAAATCCGTTCGTGTGAATGAAAGTTAGCGCCGTGCGCCAGTCCACAATGATCGAACGTCCATGGCTACACAGCGCCCAGCCCGTCATTGACTTGCTCGATCGGATTTCTTTAATTATGCAGCACTACACATGTGCTGGTACATGGTGGATTGTCCGTAATAATTATTGTGAAAGCAGTTTCAAGATTTATTTAAATGAACATGGTGTCAACGAAAAAAGCTACACCATGAGGTGTTGCCAGTGCCTCTTCATAACATTGGGCAGCCTTTCTCTCTTTTCTCTTTTGAGCTGTGCTACGAAATCCGATCAGGTGAATCAAGTTTGCGCCGTGCAACAGTGCACATTGATCCGACGTCTATGGCTACACAGCGCCCAGGCGGTCATTGACTCTCTTGATCGGATTTCTTTAATACTGTACATTAGGAACGGCGGATTCTGCTCGAAAAGGTGGCAGATTCGGCTCGAAAAGCAGTGAAATTGGCAGAACCATACAAACCTTATGGCGGGCAACTCCTCGAATTCTGCTCCAATTTTTTTATCCTCATACCAAACATGCATGAAACTTACCAGAAAAAGTACCGAATTCTGCGAATCCGTCAGACTCTACTGTACATGTGATGGTACATGGTACATTGTCCGTAATAATATTTATTGTGCTGAATGTCTCAGTAGCCTGTCAGTTTACTACCCTATTATCGCAATTTCTGACTATTTATCATCTTGTTACAGTCGGGGATAGTTGCTCCATAACTCGTTCTCATGTGTTTCTTCTCTTTTTTTTACGAAAACAGTTTCAAGATACATGAAAGTGCTCAGCAACTACTAATGCTAGCTGTTCATTGCACGTGCACGCACAAATTATCACACACACACACGCAGCACATAACAAACATGTACTTCAAAGTACATGTAACATACAGGTTACGCAGTCAAGCATACATGTACATGTGCGAACACATATCTCTACACGCACACGCACACGCACACACGCACACACACACACACACACACACACGCACGTCAAACTACCAACAGTGGCAACACTGATTACGAATAACTAAAGAACGGTCATGAAATGCTGACAGTTATTATAACAATATTTGATGACACAAGATGAGGTGCAAACTTTATTACCGTTACACTGTTCGGATACAAAAATGACTTGGTTTAAGATTGTCAGAAAAACACACAAAGAGAATGCTTGACAATTTGCTGACAATCTAAAGTGATGCTGTTATAATTATGTGAGGGTGATGTGGATTGGTCAGTTACGAAAATGCAGCATTGTACCATGTTTACACAATGAGACCCTAGAATAGATGCACGCTAGATGTGGAGTCCGCCGATCACCATGCCGACCATCACTATTAGCAACGCGATGAGGCTTGGCACGACAGCGTTACTGCCCGATCCGCTACACTCGACCACACCGGCTGGAGAAGAGAAAGGCAGGGAACAAAGTAACAACACGTAGGGTCGGTTGTCACGGCAACAGTGAATGGTCGAACGTAATAGAGACCATTGGCATTAGCAAACCGTCTCGCGCAACGATTGGGACAAACTGGGAACGAGGCCGGCGCGCGGGGAAACTCGAATCGTTTCGTGAGCACGATTGGAGCAGCCCCAACGGGTGATCACGAAACGATTACGATTCCGGCTGCATCACGGATCGTGCATCACCCGGATCACGTGCCTAAATGGTTCGAGGCACAGCTTCGTGCCGTACATGCTTTGACGATTGGAAATCGGAGCTGTCCAATCGGTCGACCGTAAGCGAGACGGTTTGCTAATAGTCTCTAACATGTGATGGACAAGGAAGCCATTTCAAACATGGGCAAGCCAGTACCAGTTAAAGAATCTTTTGTAACGTTTGAACTCACAACAAATTGTTTGAATTTACAACGCCCTGGGGAGCACAATACCAAGGTATACAAAATGTCCTGGTAGGGAACCAGACCAAGTGTAGCATCTAGAAGAGATGGGAAACTGACTGATTTTTGTGGTGATCGTGCTGGTGGTGTTTTTGGGGCTTGTGGTCGGCTTTGTGAAGGTGATGGTGCGGGAGGTAGTGTTTGCGTTCAGTGGGGTTATCATCCTTCTAAATGGGTGGCTGTGGAACTCACTGTGGATTGTGCTCCTGCCTCCAAAACGGGAGAATCATTTCAGACTGTACTTACTGGCGTTGTTGTGCATGCATCCCATGCTATTCACACACCGAAGGATGTCCACTTCTACTGCGCCAGTAGCATTAGCACCCGTAGTAACGCAGCCGTCCACTATCCTGCAGACTCGACTGGCGTCGCCAGGACGACAAACACAACGCGGACGGCCAGTGGTCGGGAATACACAGTCGGAGGTGCCCGGTGGGATGCCGAAGTTTCGCGTGCACACATCAGCATCAGCACAAACGTCGTACCCTGTGAAAGCAACGCAGAGATGAATGAATCATAATGCCAGCTCGTGTTGGTTGCTGTTTTCATTTGTGTTTAAATCAGTAGCACTACAGCAGCCCAAGAAGAGTGCTCAACAAGACGAATGATGAGGAGCGTATCACCCAATATCAGCCTGACTACTGTACATTGTACACCATACAACAAAGGCACAAGGCCAGTTTGTTGCAACTCTGAGTGTCAGGCTATGCTATCATCAGGCAACGTCAGCATAACTATTCTACATTCTCTTACTCAATCGACATCAGTGAAGCTTTAGACCTTACAATACTTGGGGTGCTTGAACACGAAAAACATGGGCATCGATTATTTCAAACGGGGATAACAATCAACGCAATAAAGTGTTTGCACGGAACGCAGGAGCTCGCTTCCTGCCGACTGACTTGACACGTGACTGACTCACGACTGCGCCTGAAGCACACGAGCAACCCTTCTTCCAGGATTGCCGAGTGGAAGGTTCGACGGGCTTCTCGTGTGCTCCACACACAGTCATGAGTCAATCAGTCGGCAGGATGCGCGACCTGCGACGTTCGGAGCAGACACTTTCTTCACTAATCACCGCAGATGTTGCACCATCTTTTTGATAACAATCAATGCATCAAATAATGTCCTGAAGCGGTGGCAGTAGGCTTCGATTTTCGAATCCTTTCCGCGGGGAGGACCCCCATGGCCGCCACACCTCCAAAGGCGATGTGACGACCGTGAGGATGATAGACGCAATACAGGTAAGCTACAGCCACTTTCGGGAATCCACTGTACTTACAAACAGGTAGCGTAGCACTGCCAAGTCCTGGTCCTAATCTGCCCGTAACGCCAGCCCTGCAAATCACAGACACGGGGCGCAAAATCGTATCTCTGGCGACGTCGGCCGTGATGGGAGAGATAGTGAGCGTGGTGCCCATTGGTCCGGAGAACGACAAGGCCTCCATGGCATGCGCTGGGATGACGGTCCAATTGACCCGTGCTGTGAATGGGATGTCGCTGGAACAAGTGACATTGATGGTGGAGCCGTTGATGATGTTGTTCTGCGGTATCGTCATCCTAAGAACTACAGTACATAGAAGGACGGGAAAAGAAAATCGAAGAAAGCATTTGTGACACCAAACCCCTCATGCGTCACTGCATCGAGATGGAATCTCAATCTGTACCGTTAGACCGTGGAACTACATTGCAATCCAATGCTATAACATCGGTTCGTGAATTGTTTAGTCTAGAAACTCCACCGGAGTTACAGTGTATAGATTGTTTTCACATCCCGGAAGTGATCATGTCATGTGGACGGTGGAACCAACATGGTCGACGTCACATGACCCATAGATGCAGGAGTGGAGTGGAGTTGGAATCAACATGGCCGACATCACATGACCCATAGATGCAGGGGTGGAGTGGAGTTGGAACCAACATGGCCGTCCAGTATGGTCATGTGATAGACGTGAAAGCACACTTTATTGCGAAAACAAGATAAAAACACATACCAGTGATGAATGTAGGACTGCAGTCCCTGTCCGCATCCGCAGGTGTTGCTGCCCTCTCCCTACAGTCGCGCAACTCCCTGCAAGGAGCGCCCGCATCGCCAGGCGAACACGTACAGTCGAATGTTACCAAGCCACCAGAACTGTTGCTCGTGCAGTTCGTCGACCCCTGCGGATATTGAGTGGTGGTAGCGCAGTACGCCGGATCCTGACACACGTCATTATCTAAGTTGTTGACAAATGCACACAGAGTAGACAGTTGATATGGATAGGCAACAAAAACCAAATTGATATGGATAGGCAACTGGTGTAAAGCCTTGCTGTTTTCCGTTTGCTGACCCATACAGTTGTATCTTCTTCTATTTTTGGTGAGTGCTTTTGACCATGATGCTGAGACCTCTGGTGGACATAGCCATCAATGCCCCCACCATCACGGCTGCGTCTCGGTGCAGCCCCTGCTCAGCAGTTGTCACGTTTGTCCTAGTCTCAGTACCATTGTAGTTTCATCATTATTTTCGAGCTGGGTACGTGAACATAGTACACAATAAAATTAAAATAATTAAACTGCCCAAGAGTACAGTCGTGCAAGGTCAAATCGGACCTAGCCTTCGACGCCCTGGAAGTGGTAGGAATGCGGCTGGACGATTTGAACGTACACAGTCATATAGTCATGTACAAGGACAGTGATGTAATCGTAACTGGTCCAGGCACCACGGGTAGCACTTGGCGGATTATGCCGGCATAATATTCGGCATCATCTTGGGATTTCGTCAAAAAATTATGCTCCGGCATAATATACGGATTCCAACGTGTAAGGTCGGCATAATCTTTCGGATTAGCCAAAAATTATGCTTAGGGGCATAATACAGCTTTGTCAGAAAGCCTGCAGATGTTTTTTTTTAAATACCGCAGTTACCACTCCTTGTCATAGCCCTTGGCGGATTATGCCGGCATAATATTTGGCATAATCTTGGGATTTCGTCAAAAAATTATGCTCCGGCATAATAATTATACGGATTCCAACGTGTAAGGTCGGCATAATCTTTCGGTTTAGACAAAACATTATGCTTAGGGCATGGCCGTGTGTGTATGCGTGGTTTCTCAATCCTCTATGTACAGCGTGAATACATAGTGGAACCGAGCATAATTCAGCATAATTCAGCATATTTGTTTGCATATAAACTGTGGCATAATCAAAAGCATAATTTGACGATTGGCCGAGCATAGTCCGCCAAATGCTACCCAGGGGCCAGGGCGTCAGTTTTGCACTTTGGGTCGGATATGTATAATGTGTAGCGGACCGTACATGGAAAAGGTTGGCCAGCACTGAGAACATCTCTGAAAACCAATCAACTCGGGATCAAACTCTTAGTAGGAGAATGCAATTGTAGAACTACGAGTCATGATTTAGGTCTGGAACTGGAAGTGGAGAGCACTATCATAGCAGGGTTCTAGCCAGGTCAAAATAGTATGAGGAGGGGAGGGGGGACAGTTACCCCGTAACCCATTTTTCCATTTTCAAAATAAGTGTCTTGCAAAGTGAAATGCAGCATATGGGCCAAACATCTGCTTTCACCCCAGACAGATGTTTTCTTTGGTTTTTTTGTTTTTTGTTTTTTTTTATTGCGAACACAGCCCTACAAAGAGACATGTGAAGACAAACACAAAACAAGACACAGGGGATGTAGGGACGACGTGCCGATGTACAGGGAGCAACTCGACCGACCAGGGGTCTCGGCGTTAGCGTTGCAACCTGGCATCGCAAATGTGCTTTTATGAACTCGCTCTACCACTGACTATCGACTGCATTTTCATGCGAAATAAGTCATAAGTCATGAGTCAATATAAGAATTATTCTTATAATTGCCAGCGTTGGACAACTACGCGTAACGTGTTGTTGTGTTTGCAGCCAATCAGCACCGTTCTGAGCGGGGATGTATACATGTATGGAGCGATATACTCCGCTGGGGTCAAAGACATACCGCACTGCGACTTGGTTCAAAATATGTCCTGCTCGGTTCACACGCTCCATTTGGGACAGTACCATGGAAGAGTATTCGCACTCTCTGTACTTCGAAATAATGATTATTATACATACCGTGTCCCTGATATTTCCCTCGTGCTAACACACTTTTAGTCTGAAGAACATGTTGAACAATCTCTGTTTGGATGACAGCTACACTATAGCTCTCTGATTAGAGCATCGCTGGCCTCAAGCAAAGATCCTTGGCTCGAGTCCTGGCGTTCACAGTCTGTTTTTCTTCAGACTTTTCCGCTTTCCATTCAACCAGTGAGAAAAGAGGAACCGTAATGTTGTCTTCATATTTTAGGCATATGCGGATAATGCCGGCAGAAAATTGGCAGAATTCTGTACTTTTCTGGTAAGTTTCATGCATGTTTGTTATGTGGATAAAGAAATGGAGCAGAATTTGAGGAATTGCCCGCCGTAAGGTTTGTATAGTTCTGCCAATTTCACTGCTTTTCGAGCAGAATCTGCCACCTTTTCGAGCATTATCCGCCAATGCCTATCATATAGTCGCACACATGACGTGTGTGGGAGGTGTGTGATTGTAAGAAAGCATAGTTGCCTGTTTGTGAGGAGACTTTAAAAGTACAACAACAGCAGCAACGACGACGACGACGACGACGACAACAACAACAACCAAAACAATGTTTCTGAAGACAGCTAAGCACACAGAATACGCCTTAGTGATCTTACACAGGTCGATGCTGGAAGAATATACAGTGGGAAACGTCGCCGGTGGACTACCCACGTAGCAGTCCAGAAAGAAGGACGCCTCAAGTGTCTGAAAGCGAGTATAAAGGTTCTCGTTGATGTTCAAGACCATCGTCTCGTTATACTGGCCCCTAGGCTGGTAACTCAATGCAGAAGGTGCGCCTACTGGGAACGTGAACTGCCAGGTCACATCCTGGACACTAGGATTCCCGCTGCTGTCCTCGCATGTTAGCTCATGGGAACCTCCACCAACAATGACGAGTGGATCGGGAGTAACCTGCATATCTGCGCATACAGCAGAAAGTAAGAGAGAAAAGAGTTAGCGAAATAGAGGAAGATAGAAAGACAGACAGACAGACAGACAGGTGAAGGGATGAACGGATGGGCAGATGGACGGATGGGCAGACAGACAGAAAGACCAAAAGGCAAACGACCAGAGACACATAGAGATAGACAGACAGACAGACCGAGAGACAAACAGACAGACCGACAGACAGACAGACAGACAGACATGCAGACAGACAGACAGACAGATACGGTATGTATGCGTGCACATCAGTGTGTGTGTGTTTGTGTGTGTGTGTGTGTGTGTGTGTGTATGTATGTGTCTGAGTGTGTGTATGTGTGTGTGTATATGTGTGTGTGTGTGTGCGCGTGTGTGTGTGTATGTGTGTGTATGTACCGACATGGTTTTCACAGTACTTCAATTTACGGAAAAGTTGTATGGACATCGAAGCTAGGGATTCCTGGTATTTGTATTTGATTCAAATAATAGCTCCAGGAAATGATAAAACAGTTCGTTTGTCACTCGCCTGAACTATCCCTAAATACCATAAGTAACATCAGACCTTATCTTGCTAAAATTCAACTCAAGTCGTATGAGCCATTCTGCGAGTTATAATGGGAAGCGCAGTGTTTGAAATGCAAAACATTTATTTCCAAGTACGAATCGGGAGTAGTCGGTGCAGGACGCCGTCTCCTGTTCACTCAAAATGCAGCTGTTTTGTACGCTTGTGTCCCCGTCTACGGTATGAAAAGTTGAACTGATCCAACTCTTCCCGTCGCTTCCCGATCCGTACGGCAGTACGGTTGCGTTCCCATTCCTGGTATTCACATTGGACGCCGTAACACCATCCCATCGCTCCCTGTCGATCCTTACGTTGCGTCCCATCGCGTGCCGTCGAATGTGAACTATGCTTGATATCTACATGTGGGCTGTGCTCCATTAATAGTACGAGGCGATTCCAGACATTCAAGATATCGGGCTTCCTGTGGCTACGAATGCTGGTGGCCGGCTACTATTCTGCAGGTCATGTACAGACGTTGTGAAATGGCACGACGACTGCCAGTTTGCTGACGACTCTGCACTGGTTGCCACCTCCCATGAGGGTGCGCACCAGGATCTGGCTGCGTTTGTGCATGTTGTTGGCGCATTTGGCCTGAAGGTGAATCTCGCAAAGACCAAGGTCTTGCCGGTCGGCTACAGACTCACAGCACATGACCGTTGCCTTTGATGGTGGTGGGTGATATTGTTGAGAGCGTGGCTGACTTCAGGTATCTCGGCTCCACAGTACATACGGATGGTCGATCGACTCATGATATCAAGTCACGCATTGCGGCGTGGTGCTGTTTTCATGGATTGCAACTTATCAGTTGCCACTAAGCGCCAGGTGTACAAGGCGTGGTGTTGTGTCTCTCTTGCTCTACTACTCTGAGTGCTGGGTGCCGCTGAGCCAGGATGTAGCTACCCTCTCGACATTCCATAAAGGATGTATCCAATCGATCCTGGGCACCACTCAACTTGATATGAGGACATCCCGCTTGACTAACACCAAGGTTCTGGCAATCTCGAACTCCGCCAGACAAGATGATCTCCCGACCCGTCTCATGCGTCGCCGAATTGAGTGGCTTGGTCTTCTGTGCAGAATGGAGGAGGAGCGTACTCCGCGTCAGCTGTTGTTTGGCGCCCACTTGCCGACCTGTGCTACCTGTGGCCCTCGGAAGCGGTGGCGTGACGCCGTGGGAGCGGATGTTCGATGCCTCGACCTGGGCCATGAGGCATGATTTGACCAGGCACAGGAGCGCAGTGAATGACGAGGGGCGTACTCCAGCATTACTTCATCTGGACCATGCCCACAATCACGAACACCATGCGCTTTGTCGTTAGTTGTGGCACCTGTGATGTAATTAATGTGTTGTTATTGTCCGTGTAAGAGGCTCTTTCACATTCTTATCATTCAGCCACCTGTCCCAGCACACCACAACAACATGGACCAAGAGATCTTCTTTCCAGTTGTGAGTAATTAGGAGCCTGAACCCATCAGGTTTTATTTTTTGTTTTCCGGTGCCTACATGATCTTGCAAGTCCTCTTTTCTGCACCTACTTTCAGTTGATGGCTAACACAGGCCAAGCATCCCGGGATGATCGCCGAATTACTCGAGGACAGGAGCAGCGGCTACTGCAAGTGCCTTTCCTTCCTGGACCTTCCAGTCGTCAGTCATTGACATTTGTGGGAAGCACTCTTTGGAATGCCCTTCCCAGCGATATTCGCCTCCACAGTGCGGCGGTTGCCTTTAAACTGGCTCTGAACAGAATTAATTGTAATTTGTAACCACCTTGCTCGGCATCCCTACACATTACTGCATGTTTTCTCGGTGTTTTCTTCACTGCATGCTTACACATACACACACCCATTTGAATTATATACAAACTTTGTGCTTTGGAATTAGCATGATTGTTATGATTCTTTTTAATATTTCCTTCTCTCATAATATTATATTCGTTCTTAGCAGAAACCGGAGGTTTTTCCTCTGGTGAGAAGGCAGAATTGCCTGTGCTCTAAACGAATTCAAATAAAAGAAACAAACAAAATCTTCCTCAATGACGCTATACCTTCTCTTGTGCAAAGGGGGTAATACATGTACATGTAGGTGGATATTTTTGAACAAAAACAATGGTAAAAAGAATAATAAGAACCTGTCTAAGGCAACCATTTGCCAGATTTGTGAGATCCATTGAGCTTGTGAGCTTGTGAATGCCCCTAACCCCCCTCCCCCGCCTCACCACCACCACCACCACCACCACCACCACCACCACCACCATACAGTGAGTTTCTCAACACACATACAGCCGGTGGTAACTTAGAGGAGACACGAGAACTAAAACAAGCATCAGACAGAGTATTACCCGTGCATTAGAAAATTAAAAAGGGAACGAGGCGCTCGCATGCTAAACGTGCTACTAGTGGCGTTCCATTGTACTCACTACGACTCGAGCCTCATAATTCTTGTTCCGTTACAATCATGTACGTCATTGCTTGAGGTAGTGCACTCGTGGAAGAATGTTTTGGCAGCGACCTTTTGTGTTGCTAGCCTTTGCATGGGATGAGTACGAACATGACAACATCATGTACTAGTATAGTAGTAGTAGCAGTAGTACAATCATGTAGTCATGTTCGTACTCATCCCATGCAAAGACAAGCCAGAAAAAGGTCGCTGCCAAAAGGCCCAAAACATTCTTCCACGAGTGCACTACCTCAGGCAATGACGTACTTGATTGTAACGGAACAAGAATTATGAGGCTCGTAGTGAGTACAATGGAACGCCACTAGTAGCACGTTTAGCATGCGAGCGCCTCGTTCCCTTTTTAATTTTCTAATGCACAGGTAATAGTCTGTCTGATGCTTGTTTTAGTTCTCGTGTCTACTCTAAGTTACCACCGGCTGTATGTGTGTTGAGAAACTCACTGCATGGCGGTGGTGGTGGTGGTGGTGGTGGTGGTGGTGGTGGTGGTGAGGCGGGGGAGGGGGGTCAGGGGCATTCACAAGCTCACAAGCTCAATGGATCTCACAAATCTGGCAAATGGTTGCCTTAGACAGGTTCTTATTATTGTTTTTACCATTTTTTTGTTCAAAGATATCTACCTACATGTACATGTATTACCCCTTTTGCACAAGAGAAGGTATAGCGTCATTGAGGAAGATGGGTTCAGGCTCCTAAATACTCAATACTGGAAAGAAGATCTCTTGGTCCATGTTGTTGTGGTGTGCAGGGACAGGTGGTTTAATTATCAGAGTGTGAAAAGCCTCTTATACGGACAAATATCACAGTCGTCACAACTAACGAAAAAGCGCATGATGTTCGTGGTTGTGGGCGTGGTCCAGATGAAGTAACGCTGGAGTACGCCCATCGTCATTCACTGCGCTTCTGTGCCAGGTAGTAGTACTCTCTAGGCGCTTGATGCAAATAGAGCCCTCTAACCCAGATAAAAAATATGCCACGGTTTGCCAAACTTTAATAATACTTCAAACGCGTATATCTCAAAAATGATGTGAAACGTTCCATTTCTACCTTACCTTGTCCGCTCAGTGCTCACATGACATTGTATAGTGACTGAGTACTACATGATTGTACTACTGTAGTAGTTGGTGTACTCTATGCAGGGCCGGCTACTTCAATCGTTCATGTCACGCCATCACACTTTTCATCTTCACTGCACTGGCAGCTGGCCGCAGGCGCAGTCAGCTGGCCTGGGTAAATTGAATTATTATTATCAGTGTTACTATACAAGATGTTCACACACCCGAAGCGTGCCAGTCCAGGAGGAGATTCTCACGATATGTCAGAGCTAGAGAGACAGGTAGAGTGTGTTCGACCTACACGTACTGTATCTGCTAGTACTACTCAGACTGAAGTGTGTTGAGTGCAATATCTCCGCTATGATACTACTGACTACAAGACCAATAAGCCTGGAGCACTACACTCTGTCTAAAATTCTAATGCGATCGGTGCGGGGAGCTGAGGGGACCTAACACCTCCATGGAGCATGGCTTTCCCGAGATTGATGGCTATGCCAGGGCAGAGGTCGCCCTAGAATCTCATGGCTGAACAATTCACTGTACACTAGTGCTTTGTATTGTCTTGAAGTGACATATCCGGCTTTGAGACATCCCGACCAAAGTACTGTATAATGTAATGGAAAGATAACATGAGCCGACAAAACACAGATATACGAACCTACACACTTTTCTTATCGTCCTCAAACGACATTACGTACACACTGTGAAGGGTACTGATTCATGATAGTGCAACGGCATGCACTATTACTTTAGTGCACCCCAACCAGTAGATAATTATAATTATTATTATTATTTTGTGTCCAGACCTGTACGTCCTAGTCAGAGGAAGTGTGAGTTTCAAAGTCTAAAGAAAATGTTGAACGGTATCCTAAGGATGACAATAGCTGACATAGAGAAGGTCGTCCTTTGGTCAAACTGGCAAAGACCTCTTAATTAAAAGAGCTACTTTTCCTTTCGACAGGCCATCAAAATGTAGGTTTGGGGGAAGGACAAGAGGAAAGCCATGATACTGCTGTTACGGAATCACAGCCATTCCGTTCCCCGGGACGCAGGACACAAAGGACAAGACTAGTTTGGTTTACATAATTATTATTGACATTACGGAAATGGAGACAACACTCAAAGGGACGAACAAGAAGACTGACAAAAGGACTCTCGACTACAAAATCGCGCATGCTCATATCACACATGCACGCGACTAGACGAGACAGTTTGGGGAATGCCATCACACAGGAAAACAACACATCATTTTACAACACCTGCCCCCTTGATGACATTCCACAAAATAATAAACCGACACCACGTTCCACATGCACAAACAGCAAAAGGAACCACAGCAAAACAGAAAAACCAAAACCAACCAAAAGCTTACATTGTAGCACAACAAAACTGGGCCACGACACAGGGCAAAACAAAGACACAAGAGCCGACGCTCTCAACCAAGCCGCGCCACAGGGCCAAACCAAAAAACACAAGAGCCGACGCTCTAAGCTCAGGCACACAAGGCCAACCGAAACACGAGAGCCAAAGCTCCAACAAATAACAACATGCGCGCAGCAAAATAAATCTACAACGCAAATTAATGCAGAACAGAACGACGAGAAGAGCAACATACCGACAACCAAACTCAACAACACAGCAACCAACTGATCAGCGAGAGAAACACGATCAGACAACACAGCGAGCAAAACAACAACAAGACGAACAACAAAGGACGACACACAGTCGGTGATGCCAGACTCATCCACTGGCCTCTGGCGAGCCACGGCCACACGCTCCATGCGGTACCTGCCGTCCAAGGCTCCAGTCCCCAGCTTCTGCCGGTCCACCACCTTCTCTGCCTCCTCTCCGCGTCTTCTTCCGCTTCCACCAGCTCCTTGTCTCTCCTCCATCCCCACGCTTACTCTCTAGTTGTACTATTACTTGTATTAGTTGTTGACGACGACGAACAGACTCATGACAAACTTACTCATCCTCTGCGTCCCGGGTTTCGGCACCACGTTGTAACGGAATCACAGCCATTCCGTTCCCCGGGACGCAGGACACAAAGGACAAGACTGGTTTGTTACATTATTTATATTGACATTACGGAAATGGAGACAACACTCAAAGGGACGAACAAGAAGACTGACAAAAGGACTCTCGACTACAAAATCGCGCATGCTCATATCACACATGCACGCGACTAGACGAGACAGTTTGGGGAATGCCATCACACAGGAAAACAACACATCATTTTACAACACTGCAAAGTCATGTTCGATTGGAAGCTACACTTCCTGCAGATTACGTTACTAGCATCCACTTATCCGACTGGTGCCGTGGTGGTGTACCATACCGGCATACATTGTACGTGTACATGGATCATGCGTTTCAATATCCATCAACACTTGAACGTACACCGTACCTTGAGCTTGGGCGTTAACAGCGAACATAACCAGCACCAGCAGGAACGTTCCAGAACTCTCCATTCTTGACCAAGGACACTGATCCAACAGCAGCAGCAGCAGCGGAAATCACGTACCTGCACACGCGTGCACGAATCTCGAAAAACTCAGTGCAGTTTTCTATGTGGACCGGTCGAGAATAACGACCAGCGCTCTGCGTATTGAAGTAACTTAGTTAGTTGTGCTTTAGTGCGCTCAAAAAAGAGGGAGATAATTATACTGTCTTATTATTTCAAAGACTAGCGAGTGGAAAAAATCAAAGTACCAAAATCTCCCAGTCGATTCGCCTATCCAGAAACGAAGTGTGAACTTTACAAATGCGAGGAAGAGAGTACTAGTACCAGTAGTCCCAGCCAACGCCTTTATACTTCGGTGAGGACGCTGAACGACAGTAGCCCTCTGTGAAGGAGGTAATCGTTCATTGTCACATCTTACACTCTCGGAAGGACCGACTCTCGCCCCGCGCGGGCGCATACAATACGTGTACATACTGGTAATCATTGATGCCGGTATGTGCGTCGAACTCGAAACCCTACTGCGTGTCGACATTACATCTTTCAGTAAATCAGATGGCCCTCGTTACAATCATGAAACACTGCAGGCCATATACATGTATATTACTGGTTACAATACAAGATGGCCCTCGCCACCGTAATAATCTGCATGCTGAGACAGGAATCCTGACTATGAAGCTGACGCGCCGTGTGTGAGGGGTGGGCCATGCCAAAGTCTGTGTTACTTTACAAGTCTCGACGTAATAATCTAATATCCACCTGTGAGAGTTGTGGGTACTTGAGTCTCATTAACCCTTTCACTGCCAGCTGACTGCTCAAGTGACAAGGCACTCAGTGCCAGGCTGTCAGCTGGGCTGTGCACTCCCCAGTGCCAGGCGCTTTTTACCTCCAGTTCAAAAAATCGAAAGGCCAACTTTTCCTGGATTTTTTGGTACTTTCTGTACGGAATATCGCTTTCTAAAGTATACATCGTAGGTAGCCAACTGATAAAGGAAGCCATTGCCCTCGAAAAAAATCGCAAAATCCGATGTACAAGCGCGCTGAGCGTTCTAGCGCCAGCCGCTGTGCAACAAGTCATGTCATGTCATGCGAAAGTGCGCCGCGTGCCGCATGCACTACATACACTGCATGTACACCATGTGTACGGCCCGGCCAGTTGCGAAGTAAAGTTCAGGGCTCACGGTTGGGATGCCAAAACTCGATTACGTGGGAGGACATCTTGAAATCTGGTCACCATAGAAATGAGCTCGCGTGACTCGAGCTGTGCACGCCTACGCGGCGCGGAGCACAGCAAGGACACAGCAAGGAGAGAGTTGCAGTGACCTGGTGACTGACAAGAAGTAGTAGAACTGAGGAAGACGGAGACCGGCTGGGGACTTGCGTTTCACTTTGGTGGCCGTTCACTGTCGTTGTTATTGCTTCTTTCCGAGCGAGTGTGTTGCGAGCAGTGCTGGCCTCGTAAGCCGAAGGCTTCAGACAGTTCGTTCGCACGCTGAGTCCTGCGATGAGAAGTCGCGAGTTCTGCCGCCGAGTTTTTTTAGTGAGAAAGGGATCGACGTCTATGTCGTCCGCTGATGCACTGGCGCAGGTGAGAGAGGTAGAGGACAAGAGCTCCTTGATGGAATGAAGCAAAGACTCACACCGTGTTCTAGTTCGTTATCTCTGTTCTCAGAGCGTTTTGTAAATGCACTTACACGAGTGAAAGAGCCGTGCCACGCTGCTGTGAGAAGTGACGATGGAGAGTTGTGAATTATTTGATTTGCCACTCTGTTTCGTTGCAAGAGGACGAATCAAATGGCTTCGCCGTTGTACTGGTCATGTATTTTCGGTTCGCCATAGCTGCTGAAGCACACAGCAGTAGAGCGCCGATGAGCGAGACAGCAAACGGTGAATAATATTTCAAGAGTTTGTCAGTCACGGAGGAAACATTGCAAAAAACGCCTTGCTGCTGGCCTCGCTGGTGTAGTTTCCGCATCGTACAACGCATATGCACAGGCTTCCTTCCTTGTCGTCGCGCACGGGAGTTCGCGTGCGCCCCTGCCGACTTAGCTCACTTCAAAACAGTATAAGGTAGCACAATATTGGCCGATTTTGACAATCGATGGCTCAAAATCCTCAGTAGATACTAAGCTACAGTTTAACCGAAGCGATTTTGTTCTAGATGAATGGATCGCTGTAGAGCATTCACGGACTTTGTGACCATATCTTTAGTTTCCCAGGGCCAAAATCAAAAATTCCTTCGGTTGAACCCCTAGTTCACATCTTGCCTGGTTCCACCCAAATTTTCAGTGTCGTACTGTCTACCTGTGCTACCTTATTCTATTTTGAAGAGGCATGTGTCGCACTGAAAATTCGCTGCGAGATGGCTAGAGTTTGTGTACAAGGGGTGGTCGAGCTGTGGTCGCGTGACAGTCGACCTGTCGTCGCGTGAGCTGGCCAGAAACAAAATGGCGCCCACGTATTTGTACACAACCGTGAGCCCTGAAGTTAGTTGTTGTTTTGGAGAGACAAGGAAATCCTGTTTTTCGTTCGGTGGCGTTGAAAGATCTGCCAGTGGACCGGCGAGCTACAACACTTGAAGCAGAAGAAAGTGCTTGCTGAAACTTCCCTGTCTTCGTGGCAACAGGACTTCAGTTTGCGAGAGACTTTCGTCCTGTCGCTGCGGACGCAATTCTTGTTGCTTGCAGAAAACTTGGGGAACGGTCGCGACTCGTTTCGTGAGGCGGATCGTGTCGCTGAACAGCCGCGGATTGTTCTGCCGACATGGTGGTCCTTTGTTCTCCTAATTATCAGCAGTCCAAGCACATCTCTTCAACGTCGGAGAATGAAGCGCTTCCCTGTTCCGTTGACAAGCGCTTCGCTCGCGGGTGTAATGCACTTCCGCATCAGCTTGCAGTAGATCGCCAGGTATTGAGGTAGGTGTCGTTGCGGAAAGAATAATATTATTATACTTGTAGCTGACATACCTGTAGTGTCCCTTGACCGTGCTGGTCGCCATTGCAACGTTTTAGGTCTCAGGAAAATTGAGTTCTGGACGCGGCGAGCGCCGCCAGCGCTGTTTCCGTCGATTTTGTACATAGCTGCATCCAAAATGCGTTATAGTGAGGAATCCGTCGTTTGGTTCCCTACCCGTGACTCCAACCGCCTGTCGCAATGGATAGCCGCCTGGAGTCTTGGGTAATAGCTAGGCATCAAGTCTGAACCAAATTCCATGCTCTATGCAAAGAAAGTTGACGGGAAAGAGAAAAATACTCGCACCGACTCAGCTCGGTGGAAGTGCGTGGGAACCGATTTTTTCAGTGCCGCTCGGCTAAAAATTGGATACACATTTTCAACGACGCTGGCTCGATTTTTTTCAAATGGCAACCCCTACTCCTGGCAGCGTATTTCAATGGATATTGTAGTGGATCTGGGTCCATATTTGTGTTATAGTGTTTGACCTTTGTCTATGCATTATTCTACCCCATTGCCATTTATGTCTGACTGGTGACATCATGCATACTACGCACGTGCACCGTACGACCTTGCGGCATTCACACTGTATGCTGATGGCAACTCATGCTACTTTATCTATAGGTTTTATTCTAGTAATTAGTTAGTTGAAAACAGGACGAAGTTGAGTGTTGTGTGTTTTAGATGACTGCGAAAGTCATTACATGGTGTCAGAAGTAGTGTAGTTACAGTAGGATTCGAGGCCATGGCTCGCTTCCAGCCACCTGCGGCTTTCGATTTTAGCTCCCCGGACCGATGGCCCGCGTGGAAGCTCAGGTTCTCACGTTTCCGCATGGCTGCGAAATTGTCGTCAGAGAGCGAAGAAATCCAGGTCTCCACTTTACTGTATAGTCTCGGACCCGACGCCGACCCTGTGTTTGAATACCAGCTGGGCTTGTCCGACGCCGACAAAAAGAAATATGCTGAGGTTGTCGAAGCATTTGACACATACTTCCGTCCTGCAACGAATGTCGTCCACGAGCGGGCGCAATTCGAACAACTCATCCAACGACCAGGACAAACTCTAGAGGAATTTGTTCGCGATCTATACAAGGGAGCCGAATTTTGTGACTTTGGCGGAGAGAAGGACAACCGGATCAGGGACCGTCTTGTGGCGCACATGTGCAACAAACGCGTCAGCCGTGAGATCCAGATGAAGGAGGCGTCCGAACAGACCCTTGCCAAGGCACTCGCGTATGCCCGGCAAGCGGAGAAAGTTGAGGCCCAGGTTGCAGCTCAGGGTCGCTCTGCAGTTGCTTCGTCCGTATCGGAGCCAGTCTCCTCATCAGCCGTCTCTCACCGCCCTGGGAACTCGGGACGCAAGCAACCCACGCAGCAGCAGCCCAACAGTGGCGCCCGTGGGGAGTGCTCGAACTGTGGCCGCGCTCATGCTCAGGGTAAGTGCCCAGCTCGCGGCAAGTCGTGTAATGCGTGCGGCAAGCGAAATCACTTCGCACAAGTGTGTCGGTCCAAACCCCAGGTATCCGATGTCTCCGAGTCTGCACCAGTGCGTGACAGTGACAGTGAAACTGTATTCATCGGTTCTGCTGAGTCAAGTGGGCCTACTTCACCGTGGTTTGCTGATGTGCGAGTTGGAAACCGCCCTGTTCTATTCAAGCTGGACACAGGCGCGGATGTTACAACGATGTCATTGAAGGCATTCAAACGACTGTCGCCAACACCTAGCCTTTCTGCCTCCACCATTCAGCTACGTGGCCCTGATGATCACCTCTTACCTGTTCATGGCGTTTTCACAGCACACTGCTCACATCGCCACAGATCCACAGACATTCCTGTGTATGTCCTGGAAGGAGCTACCACTTGCCTCCTAAGTCGCTCAGCATGCTCTGATCTGGGTTTGATCCAGCGCCTGGGATCTGTGCACAGCAAACCCGAGTTGGTACAGTGTATGAAGGGCCCTGCTGTAAACATCCAGCTCACATCTGAAGCCACACCTTACCACTGCATGACTGCCCGAAGAGTGCCTCACCACCTCTACTCCAAGGTGCGCGACGAACTGGCACGCATGGAAGAAGGCGACATAATTGCAAAGGTGGATGAGCCAACTGATTGGTGTTCACCAATAGTTCCAGTGTTAAAGCCCAATGGGAAAGTGCGCATCTGCGTGGATTTGAAGCGCCTCAACGCATGCGTGAAAAGAGAAACTTTCCAGCTGCCAACACTGGATGACGCGCTTGCCTCGCTGGCTGATGCCACCGTGTTCTCAACACTAGACGCAGCCAATGGGTTTTGGCAACTGCCGCTCGCGCCAGACGCTGCGCACTTGACGACATTCATCACACCGTTTGGCCGGTATTACTTCAAGCGACTGCCATTCGGTATTACTTCGGCACCAGAGATTTTTCAGAAGCGCATCACCAACCTCCTGGATCAGCTCCCTGGTGTCACCGTGTATATGGATGACATCATCGTCTCCGGACGCACCGTTGAGGAGCATGATCGAAACCTGGAAGCTGTTTTCGACATCCTCAAGAAAGCCAACGTGACCGTCAATGAGTCCAAGTGTCACTTTAGAAAGAGTGAAGTGAAGTTTCTGGGCCACATCGTCTCCAAGGACGGTCTGCGGCCGGATCCACAGAGAGTGTCTGCTGTTACCGACCTCAAGCCACCCAAGAATGTCACGGAGCTGCGACGGCTTCTTGGCATGTTCAACTTTATGTCACGGTTCATCCCGAATCTGTCAGAAGTCAGTGCTCCACTTCGTCTTCTGCTGGCGAACGATGCAGTCTGGGAATGGTCTGCAACGCAACAAGCAGCCCTGGATCGGCTGAAACAGCTCGCTACCGACACCCCCTGCCTGTCATTCTTCGATGCGAGACGGCCGACAGTCATCAGTGCAGATGCAAGTAGCTATGGTCTCGGCGCTGTTTTGCTGCAGAACCACGACGGCAGTCTCCGTCCAGTTGCGTACGCGTCCCGCTCATTGACATCGACTGAGCAGCAGTATGCGCAAATTGAAAAGGAGTGCCTCGCCGTGGTTTGGGCCTGTGAACGGTTCCATGGCTTTGTGTACGGCGACCCATCATTGACGGTCCACACTGACCACAAGCCATTGATACCTCTGATCAACACGCGCGACTTGAACCGTGTACCACTGCGCTGCCAGCGACTGCTCATGCGTCTTATGAAGTACAACCCTGCAGCTGTGTATATTCCCGGAAAGCAGCTTGTTGTAGCGGACGCCCTATCACGCGCTCCGGACGCGTCGGTCGACTCGCCGACGTCTCAGCTGGCGGAAGAGATCTCTCTTCACATATCAACGATCACCAGTGAAATCGTCTCAGCACGCAAAGCGGAAGAGCTTGCGGCCAACACTGCAGCAGACACCGTCTTGCAGCAAGTCCTGCAGTACACGAAGTCTGGGTGGCCCGACTCAGCCCATCTTGTAGAGGATGCAGTCCGCCCGTTCTTTCACGAGCGTGCCCTACTGTCATGCAGCAATGGCATCCTGTATCATGGCACCAGGATCGTCATTCCACCCAAGCAGCGTGCCTCTGTCCTTGCCACTCTACACGAAGGCCACCAGGGTGCCACGAAGTGTAAGGCATTAGCGCGAAACTCAGTGTGGTGGCCAGGCCTTGCCAAAGAAGTAGACGCACTGGTTGCAGCATGCCCCGTCTGCTGTAAACACCGCCTCCAGCACAGCGAGCCACTTCAGCCGGTTCCGCGCCCTCAGCTCCCATGGCACACCATTGGCTGTGATCTGATGGAGCATGATAGTAAAGTGTACCTCGTGGTAGTTGACTACTTCTCGCGATTTCTCGACGTCATCCCGCTGCGTTCCACGACGTCTGCCAGCATTGTCTCCAAGCTGCATGGTCTCTTCGCCACCCATGGCATCCCAGCATGCCTAGTAAGTGACAATGGTCCCCAGTTTGCAAGTGCGGACTTCCGTAGCTTTGCCCACTTGTACGACTTCAGTCACCGAACCTCCAGTCCTCGCTACCCCCAATCGAACGGCGAAGCAGAACGAGCTGTCCGAACTGCTAAGGAGCTTCTCAAGAAGAACCCGAGTCTGCCTGATGCTCTCCTAGCGTATCGCAACACGCCGCTAGCCAACGGCTTTGCGCCAGCTCAGCTCTTGTATGGTCGACGTATCCGCACGACCGTCATGACGTCTGCAGAGCAGCTTCACCCAGAATGGCCCGACATCACCGCTCTCCTGACCACTGAGTACACCCTGCAGGAGAAGCAGAAAGAGGTTTACGACAGCCGCCATGCTGCCCGACCTCTGCCGCCATTAGAGCCTGGTGACAAGGTGTGGATCCCAGACTTGAAGAAGGAAGGGAAAGTAGTGGAACGCCTGTCAAACCGTTCGTACAATGTGGAGACAAACACCGGCACTGTTCGTCGCAACCGCCGACACGTCATCAAGCAACCCTTGGACGACACCGCAGCTGTTGTTGATGTTGAGCCGAACACCGCTGACCAGCCAGCAGCGCCACGTCGTTCGGAACGGGCCACTCGAGGTGTCCCAGCAAACCGTTTGCTGGAACAGATGTGAACTGTGTATGCTAGTTGGATTCTGATCCATGATTGTGATCTCCATACTCGCCTTTACTTGTTCGCTTCTTTACGTACTGTACTTAAATTCTGTACTTATTGCTTCTTGCGATTACTTTCACTCGGTTTAGTCTAATAGAGGATTCTTTATCTCAGAGGGGAGATGTAGTGGATCTGGGTCCATATTTGTGTTATAGTGTTTGACCTTTGTCTATGCATTATTCTACCCCATTGCCATTTATGTCTGACTGGTGACATCATGCATACTACGCACGTGCACCGTACGACCTTGCGGCATTCACACTGTATGCTGATGGCAACTCATGCTACTTTATCTATAGGTTTTATTCTAGTAATTAGTTAGTTGAAAACAGGACGAAGTTGAGTGTTGTGTGTTTTAGATGACTGCGAAAGTCATTACAGATATGGACCCCTTCCAGGGCCCAGTAACCCTCTATGGCAGCTAAACATCTCCAATACCCCAAAATAGTGGCCCAAACTGGGCGAAGTCGGCCTGTCGACTGCAGTCGACAGCGGCACTGGGAACTGCGTTCTTGCTGGTCGACTGCAGTCGACAGCGGCACTCAGAGTGCATGAATGGGCTGTCGACTGGAGTCGACAGCGGCAGTGAAAGGGTTAAAATGTTGCTGTTGACGTGCGCTATCTGGCATGACCGTGAGCGTAGCCGGAGTCAATGTCTTACTGGTTTAGTAGTCTAGATACAGTGCAACGAGTGTTAGTTTCCAAGATCTTTACAAGACTGGCGAACACTAAATGTCATGAAGAAAGTGAAGAGAAAGGAGGTTTATATAGGAAAGAGATTGTGATAGAAGACTGTGCAATGAAGTTTGTTGTTTTGTTAGATATCTGACGTGTGCTGTTTGGAAGAAGTGTTTGGATGCAAACAGAACTTACAAGAGATGAGTAAAGACTACTTTTCTACAATAGCGTTGTAGGCGAGGAGTGCGTAACATCAAAAGATGTCGTAATGTGTATTGGAACTATGCTAGCCAAACATTACGTAATTATTATGGTAGAGAAGTACGTGTAGTAGTAGGTATTACAATGTGTGCGAGAGTATGGTGAATCAGTGTTTGTGATGATGAGGAAAATATGACGTGTACATGCAAACAAATGATGATGTCATGATGCGAGAACGTCAGAGACGCTACAGAGCTCCCCTCCTAGTGAATGAGTAATGAGCGATAACTAGCGCGATAAAGTGAGAGCAAGCAAATGGGATAAGCGAGAGAGTGTCAGAAATAGGCGGGAAATCTGACTTGACGACCAGCTCGTGTTTGGCGTGGCGGAGGCACGTCGAATGCGAGCGATGGCGTCGGCTTGGTCGGATGGCAATGGTCGACAGACTGGTTGTCATGGAATGCGGGTTTGAGTCGGTCGATGGATACTGTGTCGGAGCGGCCGTTGAGGTCGAGGCGGAAGTACTTATCATGACGTTCCAGGACTCGGTGTGGACCAGTATAAGGACGTTGGAGGGGCGTTCGTGTTGCATCTGTGCGAATGAAGACATGAGAGCATGTCGAGAGGTCAGCTGGAATGAACGGATGCTGGGTGGGTGGCTTGCGGGGTTGTGTAGGGCGGAGCTCGGACATGGCTTGTTTGAGGCGGCTGACATAGGACGTCGGATCCGGAAATGGCTCAGGCTCGTCAGTGAGGAAATCACTTGGCAGGCGGAGGTGGCAACCGTAGACCATTTCTGCAACTGAGCAGTTGAGGTCAGCCTTCAGGGAGGAGCGAATGCCGAGCAGGACTAGTGGCAGATGTTCCGTCCAGCGCTGTGGATTGTCGGAAGCTCGGAGTGCAGCTTTCAGTTGTCTGTGAAAGCGCTCTACCATGCCGTTGGCAGCCGGGTGGTAAGCCGTTGTGCGAATGCGAGATGTGCCAAGTAGTGACATGAGCGATGACCACAGGGATGACTCAAATTGGGCACCTCGGTCGGTTGTGAGCACAGTGGGAACACCAAATCGGGCGACCCAGGTGGCAACAAACTGGCGAGCGACGGTTTCGGCTGTAATGTCGGGAATAGGTACTGCTTCGGGCCAGCGAGTAAAGCGATCTACCATCGTCAAGAGGTAGCGAGACTCACTAGAAGATGGAAGCGGGCCTACGATGTCGACATGGACATGGGAGAAACGGGCATCAGGTTGCTTGAATGCACTCACGGGAGATGTGGTGTGGCGCTGAACTTTAGACTGCTGACAAGCGTGGCAGGAACGACACCACTCACTAATATCCTTGTTCATCGCGGGCCAGACGTAGCGAGCTGTAATCAGGTGCCTGGTAGCGCGGGTACCAGGGTGGGAGAGGCCGTGAAGCGAATTGAAAACAGCACGGCGCAGCTTGGCAGGTACATACGGGCGGGCAGACGCAGTAGAGGTGTCACAGATGAGCGAGTGATCAGTCATGGGCAGAGCTATAGATTGCCAGCATAGCGAAGTGGATGGATCCTTACCAGGACTGGGCAAGTCTGGATCATCTTGTTGAGCGGCGGCAAAGGAAGCTGTGTCAATGGCAGTGATGGCAGAGACGGGCTCATCGGGTAGGTGGCATCGTGACAGTGCATCAGCGGCAGCATTCTGAGAACCCTTGACATGACGAATATCTGTCGTGAACTCAGCAATGTACGACAAATGGCGCTGTTGACGCGGGCTGTGGGTCTGTGAACGGCTGTGGATGGCATGTGTCAGAGGCTTGTGATCGGTGCACACATGGAAGACACGCCCTTCCAGGAAGTGTCGGAAATGCTTAATGGCTAGGTAAATAGCGAGGAGCTCTCGACAGAAGGTGCTGTAGCGTGTCTCAGCAGGCTTTAACTTGCGTGAAAAGAAGGCAACAGGATAACACTCACCATCTAGCTCTTGTTGGAGGACGGCACCAACAGCAATGTCTGAAGCGTCGACCATCAAGCTGTAGGCGGCATCCGGGCGAGGATGGTGAAGTGTGATGGCCTCAGTGAACGCAGCTTTGACATCATTGAAAGCAGCGATGGCCGAGTCGGACCAGACGAGCGCGCCTTTGGTGCGGTGGCGTTTCTCAAGCATAGCGTGCAGAGGTGCGAGCTTAGCAGCAAGATGTGGCTGAAATCGGTGATAGAACGTGACGAAGCCGATGAACTCACGGAGCTTACGAACACTAGCTGGCTGTGGGAATTCACGAATGGCGGTCATGCGAGCGTCGAGAGGTCGGATACCTGAGGCAGTCACGTGATGTCCCAGGAAGTCAAGCTCATCCTGGCCGAACTGCGACTTCCGGACGTTGATCAAGATGCCATGTGAAGCAAGGCGGGAGAATATGCAGCGAAGGTGGGCCATATGTTCAGCGGGTGAGGCGCTAGCAATGAGCAAGTCATCCAGATATGCAAAGCAGAAGGGAAGGTCTGAAACTACCTGGTCAATGAAGCGTTGGAATGTCTGGGCTGCGTTGCGAAGGCCAAAGGGCATGCGGACAAACTCAAACAGTCCAAAGGGGGTGGTGATGGCAGTTTTCGGGATGTCGTCAGGGTGCACAGGAATGTGGTGGTATGCACGGACGAGGTCAATCTTAGAGAATATGATCTTGTCATGCAGGTGGGACGTAAAGTCTTGAATATGCGGGATGGGATAGCGGTCGGGGATCGTGCAGTCATTCAAGGCTCGGTAATCACCACAGGGTCGCCAGTCACCGGATTTCTTTGGCACCATATGCAGAGGGGATGACCATGCACTAGAGGAGGGACGAATAATGCCTAAATCTAACATGTGTTGGAACTCACACTTAGCGACAGCAAGGCGGTCGGGTGCCAGACGGCGAGGCTTAGCGTGGACGGGGTGGCCATCTGTGACTATGCGGTGTGTCACATTGTGCTTGACAGGCGAGTCACCAGTGGTCGGTCGGACAAGGTCAGGAAACTCACTCAGCAGGGCAGAATACTCACTAGGGCTATCAGTGTCCAGCAGGTTGGTAGCGGAGGTGCTGACATCCGAGGCGGATCCGACAACGGCAAGTTGAGTAGTGGAGTCCCGGAGACATCTGGCGGCCAGGTCGACAGTGAGTTGGAAGTGGCCAAGGAAATCCGCACCCAGGATCGGATAGCTGACGTCAGCAACGACGAAGACCCATTTGAAAGTGCGTCGGAGACCTAAGTCTAAATCTAGCAGCTGCTGACCGTACGTGGCGATGCTGCTCTGATTCGCTGCACGGAGGCGAGGGCTATTGCGATGAACACGACGAGACAGAGTTACGAATGACGGAGGAAGAACACTGACGGCGGCGCCGGTGTCGACAAGGAACTCGACGGACTGGGAGCGATCCTTGACGAATAGTAGGCGACCGGTAGCGGTATTCGAGGGGCCAACCACACTAGCGGTCGCGACTAGTGGCTGGCCTTCCCGTTTCCCGACAGGAATCGGCAGGGGTCTCGGCATTTGTTCGCCTTCGCACCGAACGCACGGTGATACCAGCAAAGGTCGTCGTGATTGTCACGGCCGGGAGACCTGGAGGCACTTGGGTGGCGTGACGGTGGCCCGGGACTACGCTCTCGTTGGCGGCCACGCTGGGAAGGGGCACCGGTGTCACGGGTCATCACATTCACAGCGGACGTCAGCTTGGCGAGTTCAGCTCGGAGCTGGGCCATCTCAGCCCTGTCAGCGGTGCAGGCCTGTTCCGCATCTGTGGACGCTGTAGATCTACATGATAAGGCCGTATACGTACTAGACCGAGCAGGGCTAGGGGCTTCACTCAGAGCGTGAACACTTGTACCGGTGAGTGGGGTTGAGCACGTGCTTTCAACCACCTTGTCAGCAAGCGCTGCAAGTTTAGGGTTCACGGATTGGCATGCTAGCGTCGCCAGCTACATCATGCACGTGACAGGCGCGTGCATATACTGTCCCACACAATCGGTCAGTGCTCAAATCGCATTTTCCCATCAATATCACTCACTTTCAACTCTACGGGATTCATTACGGTTGGCTCAAACTGCCTGAATTTTTGAATCCACACGCACGAAAGACGTTCCATGGTCCAAGACTTCCACCGTTCGTATTTTTTCAAACGAGTTCCGGGTTTTCCAGTAACTTTGGCCAAAGTTCGGCTAAAAAAACAGGGGGAGCCGTTGCGTTTCCGTAAAATACTGAACGGTAGAAGGATAGCCAAGGTCGAGAGCAAAACAACAAGCCATTATTTGTCAAAATCGAACAAGAAACGGCTCAGCGCATCTATTTTCCGTGCACGCGCGCGCGTACTTTGGCCGACAAGGTGTGGAGAATTTCTGAAGAAGAAGAATAACAAGAGCAGCAGCGCTCGGAACAGCCGTGCTGGATACTTCCAATCCCGACGATGGAGCGTGTTGGCTGTCGTGAGCTGCTGAAACGACTATGACATTTCTTTTTCTTTGTATACCCTACATATCTTGACGTGCCCTAGCTCAGTTTCGGCCTCTTTACAGGAAGAATATTTTCTTCCATGGCATCAGCGGCCAAACAGCAAGAAGAGCAACAGATCGAGATTTGCAGGGCAAACAAAGGATGCGTGCAGCTACATCTAGTCAGGTTCGATGCAGCTGCGCTTTGCCAGAACCTCAGCAGATAAGAAAAGACGACAGAGTGTCTCAGATGGAACTAGATCTTTCGCCAAGACCGCCACCGCCGCCATCATCAAGTCCAGGTCAGTCAGAAAAATGCAAAGCCCGAGTGAAGTGAAGCCACTGAAGCCAAGGAAAAATTCAAAAAGTACGCTCTCCGGCTAGACTTCGAGTCGATATTTTTTTACTTCGATAGGCGCTGTCGCGGCCTGTAGCGCGCGTCCATAATCCAAAATGGAGGCGCACGTGACGGGTGCTTTTAGTGGCAAGCCGTGAACCCTAAAGTTCGTCCAGGCTGAGGCTTGCAGGTGTTGCAGCCAGAATCAGGCGGACCGTCACGGGCAAACGCTGTACAAATAGCTCGCGCAGGATAGTTGGGTCTAGCGACTTACTGCCTAAAAGCTGTTGCATGCGTCGGAGGACGCGACTTGGTCGGCTGTCCCCGATGTCGGCTGTTGAGAGTAGCTCACGCAACCGTGCCTGATCGGACTTTTGTGTGCGTGCGGTGAGCGCCTCTTTCAGGACTTGGTACGGCTCCTCGGCTGGCGGCGCTAGGAGCAAGTCCCGAATCTCAGCGGCGTATTCAGGAGCCAGCGAACTCACGACGACATTATACTTGGCCCGCGGGTTGGTGATGCGATGGTTGGCAAAATGCGCTTCTGCCTGTGCAAACCAAAGCTGCGGATCGCCGGGCCAGTACTGCGGCAGTCGGAAGGTGATGGCAGACACCGGACGGTCCGGTGCGTCGTGTTGGTCGTTGCGGGCGAGTGGTTGGTTTTGGGCCGGGGCGGAGGAGCTAGCGGCAGCTGAAGCTCCAGAGGCGGAAGCGGAAGAACCATCGTCGCTGGACATATTGCACTTTACTCACGTCGGGGGTCACCAATTTAGTAGTCTAGATACAGTGCAACGAGTGTTAGTTTCCAAGATCTTTACAAGACTGGCGAACACTAAATGTCATGAAGAAAGTGAAGAGAAAGGAGGTTTATATAGGAAAGAGATTGTGATAGAAGACTGTGCAATGAAGTTTGTTGTTTTGTTAGATATCTGACGTGTGCTGTTTGGAAGAAGTGTTTGGATGCAAACAGAACTTACAAGAGATGAGTAAAGACTACTTTTCTACAATAGCGTTGTAGGCGAGGAGTGCGTAACATCAAAAGATGTCGTAATGTGTATTGGAACTATGCTAGCCAAACATAACATAATTATTATGGTAGAGAAGTACGTGTAGTAGTAGGTATTACAATGTGTGCGAGAGTATGGTGAATCAGTGTTTGTGATGATGAGGAAAATATGACGTGTACATGCAAACAAATGATGATGTCATGATGCGAGAACGTCAGAGACGCTACACTGGGAATGAACACATTGTCATTAAAGGGGAAGTCCGGTGAAAAATTTAAATTTCACAGTCTGTAGAGTTCGAGTCGCTGAGTCGAATGGTCTTTGTCCGAGGAGGCTGCGGCTTATGGTTCGTCAGATACGCCCAATCGAACATGTGCGAATTTGAGCGCGCATCACCCAGATCCAGGTGATGACGTCACAGCGTGCAGCCAGGTAGCCACACCATCTAGTTGTGTACAAAAATGGCCATATTCGGAGCGCGTTCGATTGGGGAACTGTTTGTCGCAGCTTCTTCGGACCAAGACCATTCGATTCAGTGTTACAAACACTACATACCCTGTGATTTTCAGCTCGGTAAACCTCGAGGTTATACCGTATTTTAGCCGTTTCCGAGTTGGACTTTTTCCGTCAGCCTCTACGCGCTGTGCGCTGCGTGCATGCAGTGCGTGCAGTGGTGCTGTGGTACATGGTGCAGTCAACAAACTCATCACAGACGGAACTACTAAGTACTAGTACTCCCGCACTGCCGTGCTGGGGTCTATACAACAAGAGTCAAGACTCGAGTCACAACTGACACAAGACTCAGAAAACTAGTCAACACACGGACTTGTCATGTACTACACTCGTATCACTACTATCAGTCGTATTGTACAGTCATGTAGTCAGAGAACGTGCGTTTCTCCTTGCCGGTGCCGGTGATTGTGCTTTGAGAAAGAAAATTTTAGTTTTCCGCTCCCGCCTCATTATTTTATGCTACAGCGATGAGTGCACAACCGTGACAAGTGACAAAACAGGGAACAGCTCCCGGACCTAGAACTGTCAGATTCCATCAGCATAGCGTTGCGAGCGAAGAGTCGTGCCCGTGGTTCAAAGAGCCTGCACTGTTCTCCAAATGAGTAGTCCGAAATATTCCAAGTTCGCACCAAAACATCACCATGTGGCAGGCCACTGGAGTCTAAGCGAATCTAATCGGTATGGAACAACATTTAGAGCACTCGCATCACTCTTCTCCATTTTGGCGACCCTGCTCTCCAGCGATCTGATAATTCATCAGCCTCGTCTGCAATAGCTGCTGCTTCTTCATCAGCCGGAAACTCAGTAACGCTCACTCTTGACGGGCCCGCGCGGCCATTTCTTCAGCTGAATACCGAGGTTCTCAGCCCCAGACCGAACTCATGAAGGTCAGCCATGGCTGCATCCTCACTCTCACAAGGAGTTACAGGTCTTCGGGGTCGCTTGCACCACCTAATATGAGTCGCCAAATCATTTGAAATAGCACTGACACTATTGCTTTCACGCACTCCTTTTGACCTAGCTGCACGCTATGACGTTGCAGAGGGTGTGGCGCGGCCGCATGACGTCATGGCGCAGCCCCCGAAACTCAGTTTTTCAAACGGAAATATCTCGAGAACGCTTTGTCGGAGACACGTGGGACCAACACCATTCGACTCAGCGCCCGAAACTCTACCAACCCTGAAATTTAAATTTTTCACCGGACTTCCCTTAACTATCGATAATGATCAATATACTGCATCAAAAACAATGGCATTGCAGATTCGCAGCCTGTGTGGGATGCGGTTTAACCGCTCTGTTTACAGCGAATAACGTTACTTCCACGTGGATGCCTTGGTACAGTACCCATTTAACGTCCGATTCCAGAAAGAAAGAAAACTCACAGCTCCCGTCACTGTCAGCCTCAGTCTAAAATAATTCATGTCATTCACTGCGTGTATGGTTCCTCCTGCCTGTACAGTTGTAACATTCCAACAGGAGAGTGTCATGACATGAGACTCGTGTCACAGCAGCTCAGCTCAATTCAAACTGTCGATCTGAAGTATTTGAAAAACAGCCAAGCGACAAATGATTCACCCTTTTTTTGTCACATCTCTGGGCCTCTGGCACTGCGATTTCGCTCTCAGCAAAAATTAATGAATTGCACATACATGTACATGTACATGTACAGTACATGTATCATCAAACAAATTTATAATTCAGTATTAAAACTACTTCGAAGTTCAAAAATCAATTATTTAAATGCTAGTAAATCCGTGGGTGACGTACAGTGTACATGTCATGCAGAACAACAAGGACAGCCAAGGCTTAATAATTCATGCTCTCGCACTGTGTTGCCGGATAATTGCCAGAGCATGAAACTTGAAGCAGTTGCAAACAAGCCTTGGTTGGTCCTTGTTCTGCTCTGCCTCCGCGGTGTTGAGCACTGTCAGCACACTGTAGGCATATGCGGATAATGCCGGCAGAAAAATTGGCAGAATTCGGTACTTTTTCTGGTACATGTACATTTCATGCATGTTTGGTATGTGGATAAAGAAATGGAGCAGAATTCGAGGAATTGCCCGCCATGAGGTTTTCGAGCAGAATCTGCCACCTTTTCGAGCATTATCCGCACACACCTACAATGTAGCACACTGGGTACATCCTCCAGTGTACAATGTACTGTACATGTACATGTAAATGTAGCAAATGTAGCATTTTACTTTTCATGGTATCTCTATTTTTCACGTCTCCATGACTTTATCTTGCCCGTAAAGGAGGCCGTTACCCCCGAAAAAAAATGTAGCATTGAAAAGTACCCTCTGTCCTCTGTCCCTAGGCTCTCGGACTTTGTGGTGATAAATACAAAAATCCTAGCCCTCAGTATCTGTCACATGAACATCTGACATAACAGTAACACTGTTTTACTTCATCATGCATGTGTTTGTGCAAACACATGTCTAGCACTGATTGTGAGCTCTCATTCTCGACGACTCAAGTCGTCAAGATCTCCACTTGTCACTGACGCTGGCTGTCAAGTGTGACCTGTAAAAATGTAGTCGTTGCAGTGACGTCATGATGAATGAATGTGCGTTTCTTCACGTTCGAGACTGTTGAGTGTTGTCAGTCCCTATCCCTGACTCGGAGTGGACTCCCTATCGACATGTCAGTGGCATGCATTGTCAGGTGTGTTTTTGAATAGTTGGATTACACTGTAAGGTTCACCCCCTGACTCTTGCCATTACTACATGACATACTAGGGGTTCGCGCCAGGGTAGCAAAAGCTGAATCTGAAGCTGAGGTGGTGAGCCAACGAGGTCTCAGGTCAGCAGCACGAGAGAACAGGAAAACACGCCATGGCACAATAGGGGACTATTCAACCCTAACATGTCCATGTACATGACAATTGACATTGTATTTGCGCATGCCATTTTCATTTCGGCCAGTGTCACAGTGTGGAGTACTTCGTCTTGGAGGTGCGACATGGCGCAGCTACCATACACGTAGCGCTACAGGGGCACAAACCGCCTGCTGAAGCTGAAGTAACAAGAGGCAATTTCGCCAAAACAAGTACTGCCCTTACCGGAAACCGAACGACAAGCCGATGTACATCAACTGCCAGCTAAATCATCCACCTACAATCATCCAGAACCTACCTGCATCGATCAGCAGAAGACTAACAGATATTTCCAATGATGAAGACGTCTTCAGAGATGCGACTCCGATCTACAGTGACGCGCTGAGGAAGAGTGGATACCGGGAGAACGTACAATATTTTGACGAGCGTAAAACGGACGAGACAAAAAAGAAGAAGAAAAGGAATCGCCCCCGGAATATCATAATGGTTCAACCCACCATTTAGCAAGAACGTCGCCACCGACGTCGGACATCGCTTCCTTCAGCTAGTGGCCAAACACTTTCCCAAAGGCTCAAGCCTCAACAAAAACCTTCAACCGGAACTCTGTAAAGGTTAGCTACAGTTGCATGCAGAATATGGCCACTATCATCAAACAACACAATAACACGATTCTACGACCCAAGAAACAAGCTAACGGAGGTGACAACGACACCAGGAGGCAGGAGTTGTAACTGTCGGGCGAAAGACTCATGTCCACTGGACGAAGCGTGTCTAACGGAGAGCATCGTGTATAAGGCAAGAGTCACCGCAGGTATGGAGAAGAAGGAGTATACTGGATTAACAGCAACAACATTCAAACAACGCTACTATAACCACCAATCCTCATTCCGCCACAGACAACACGAGAAGGACACCCGCCTATCGCAGTACGTCTGGATCAAGAAGGATGAAGGGAAGGCATGCAGCATTCAATGGGCGGTACACCGCAGGTCCGCAGAGCAGCGGCCTACAGCAACAAAAGCAAAAGGTGCAGCCTGTGCCTGGCGGATAAATTGGCAATCGCGCAAGCACCCAAGCACCTCTCTCTCTCAACAAAAGGAGTGAGCTTGTGTCAAAGTGTCGCCACGAGAATAGGTACTACCTTCGGAACTTCAAACCATCCACAGGCATCACCTAATCAAGTTAGAGACAACCGGCTCCAGTGGTTGTCACCTTTCATCACTGCTGTCATTCACACTTTTACTTTTGGATTTGCCTCATGATGCAGTCATTCACGCTTTGCACTGCCGCCATTCACAACTTTTAGATTTGCGCCATGCTGCAGCTATTTACACTTTGCTTTTGTATAAAAACCAATACTGATCCAGACTTCTCATTACTGTTGTACATGTACATGTACATGTACATGTTATTATTATTATTATTATTATTAATTCAACATCTCCTGGCTCGTCAGAAGACTGCCAATATATATGAGAAGTCGGGTGGTAGCCAACCACGGCGAACTGAATAATAAGGAGAGAAACAAAGAGAGTACTGCAAGGAGAGGCATGACGAAAATGGTGAGATTATTTAGGACGAAGAAGCTGAAGCTTGAACTCCTTAATGTCTGTGCATGCTTTAAGGCTAGTTGGCAGGGAAGACCAGAGAGTGTACGCAGAGAAGATAGGAGATTTCAGAAACAGGGAGGTATTAGCACGGGGTAATGAGAAGGAATGACGTGTTGATCTGGTGGACACAAACCAGTTATACTTAGCAAAGTGTTTTGGAGCCAGGTCTAATAAGATCATGTGTACAAGGATGCAAAGATGTTGCTGGTGTCGCTCTAAGAGGGGAGATACTGAAGCTAAACTGTAGAGACGTTGGGAGGAGAATGTTTGATTTTTGCGAAACAGGATTTTTAGAAGCAGACGCTGGTGTATTTCCAGAGTTTGAACAAGGGCCTGAGACAGACCGCACCACGCTGTGTCACAGTAATCAAATATAGGTAGAATATACGACGTAAAGAACAATTTTCGGCAATGGTCATTTAAATGGTGGCAGTGAGGTTGCAACATGCCAAGGGAGGAGCTAGCTCGCTTGCATACTGACTGGACCTGTGGGGACCAGGCCATATGGCTGTCGTATATAACACCAAGGTGTTTGTGTTCATGAACAATTTTAACGTTAGCATTGGCTCCTGGAAAGTGCAACGGCTGAGTAGGCGGCGATGGGCTGATGAACATTGCTTCGGTCTTCGCGATGTTGGGCCTCAGCTTCCAAGCTTCCATCCATGCTATGGTGGAGTTAACCCTTTGTGGGTCTTACTCAATGTATGTGAGGGGTGGTCACGCAAACACGCGTACAAACAACCAGCCATAACTCAAGTTCTGTAAGTTGTAGGTATGGGTAAACTATATATTTTCAAAATCTGTATGCCTGGACGAGTCCAGAAAACACAAATATGACTATATCCAGGTAAGGGTATGACCCGTAGTAGCCCTTCAAGTTGAGAGAAAATACAATTGCGAACAAAAAACACAAAAATCACAGCACGAAGTGCATACCAAGTTCGTGATGGAGCTGAAGTCCTACGATAAACAATCAGGTAAGCGCTACGTCCTGGTGAAGAGTATATGCTCCTAATTCCGTCCTTGAACTCGAATACCTCGCCATTGGCGATGCACCAGCAGCAACAGTTCCACACTAGAGAGGTTTTGCAGAGCGAACGTTCGCGCGAATTTTCGTTTGACGTCACGAAAAGCGAAACTTCGTGCGAACGTTCGCAGTTTTGAACGCGAAAGTTGCAGGAAACGCGAAACAAACTTTCGCAGTAATTTTCGCTCTTTGTGGACCGCTGGTCAGCCTGGTGCACGGTGAGCGACCCTCAATCTTCATGTTTGTGCTGGATCTCTACTCTTGGCTTGGTCCGCGAGTGCTAGCTTTCCGATACTTTTGGCAGCCCGTGTTGTTTCATCTCCAGAACCATCTCCGATCTCCTGCTTGCTCGTCTTCTCACTGCTCAGAATCGGTTACATCAACGATGCCTTTTTGAATCTCAAGTGTTGATGCGCAAGGTTACGGCACAAGCCAACCCGGCCCGTTTGTCTGTGGGTCTCCGGCCATGGACAACGTAGTCAAAGAGCTCTCGTCTCAGGCCGTGACTCAGGGTACCTGGTGCGCGTGCCGCCACTCGCAACAAACAAATAATCGGATAGAGAACACTTCTCAAAAACAAGCGAGTGCACACGAAATTTTCTTGGAGCGAGAAACATGCAAACGTTCGCAGTAATGTTCGCTCTTTGTGGACTGTTCGTGCGCGGTGAGCCACCCTTAATCCTCATGTTTGTGCTTGATCTCTACTCATGGCTTGGCGGCGGGTGCTTGCTTTCCTATACTTGTGGCAGCCCGTGTTGCTTCATCTCCGGAACCATCCCCGATCTCCTGCCTGCTCGTCTTCTCACTGCTCAGAGTCGGTTACATCAACGCGCGATGCCTTTTTGAATTTCAGGTGTTGATGCGCCAGATTACGGCACAAGCCAACCCGTTTGTCTGTGAGTCTCCGGCCATGGACAAGGTAGTCAAAGAGCTCTCGTCTCAGGTCATGACTCAGGGTGCCGTCACTCGCAACAACAAAATAATCGGATGAAGAGTTTGAAGACCACTTCTCAAACAAGCGAGTGCACGCGAAAATTCCTGGGAGCGAAAAACATGCAAAACACAAATTTCGCGCGAACGTTCGCAATAGTTTTCGCAACCCGGAACGCGAAAATCATTGCGAACTTTCGCTCTGCAAAACCTCTCTAATATCACAATTTTGGTTCGTTCACCTCAGCGCCGCTCGCGTCAGATTCACTCTCGCTCAGCTGAGTGCTCAGGTGCGATGTCACGCATGCCGTGATTCTCACGGCCAGGCGAATCAGCTGATCGCACCTGACAAGACCTTGTAAGAGTTGCTGTTGCTGTGCTTCCTCGCTGGTTGGTAAATTTGATTTCTTCATTCGGGGACGATTTATTTGAGCTAGGAGCCCTCAACGCGGCTCTCTTTCTCACCACATTACACTGGAAATCCTCCAGGGACATCCAGCCTAGACTGGTTCCGTCAGTGTCCTCAGAAAAGCTTTTCTGACACGGCCTTACGAGACGCACTCCCATTCTCGAAATGCGCGCATGGCGAATGGTCGTCTTTTCCAATTTCACCAGACTTCAGTCGATCGATACTGCAAAAAATTGTATGGTAAGTATGGTTGTTTTTTACACCGTTGGAAAGCCTTGAACCTCAGCTACGCGTGGAGCATCATTTTAGTTGTCTCCTAGCAACAAAACTCTCAGAAAATGCGATTTTACCGTAAGGGTCACATACGACCCTTACGCTTATGTGAGACCCATAAAGGGTTAATGCCGGTCTGCATGGAGGTAACGAGGTTGGACGGCGAGCTGTCAGAGCACAACAGTGCAGTATCATCAGCAAAAAGGCTGACGTCTGGAACTAGAGAGGGCAGATCGTTCACATAAGTTAGGAAAAGGAGTGGACCCAGTATGGACCCCTGTGGAACACCAGACACTACAGGTAAATGTACATGTAGTACATGTACATGACCATACTTACTTTAAAGTTACATGTACGGTACATGCCTGTACACCGAAAAGGCACTACAGAGTAAGCTCCGTATGTGGTTGCCTTGTTGGGACCACTTTGGTATAGTGCAATATCGTCAGCAAAATGTATACTAGGGGTCGGGTGAGCTACTGCAGCTACCGCTCGGGTGTAGATATTGAACAAGATGGGCCCCAATACAGATCCTTCGGGTACTCCACTTGTGCCTACTGTGATGTTGCTCAGTTCGCTACTAATGCGGACTTGTTGTGTCCGGTTTGTAAGGTAGGTAACGAGCCATTTCATCACCGTACCGCCAACTCCAATTCCAAAATGGTATGGTATTGATTTATTTGAATTCGGAATCTCAACAGTACAATGTACAACTTGGGAAGATCCGAATGACATACATGTAGATACATAATTTAAAACAGAAAAGTAAATCCAGGACTAGGTTTTTTCGCTACGCCCGTAGATCTACCCAGAACGAGTAGTGCAACTAGTGGTGACTCCGTGAGTCCGTGAATAGTCCTTTTGCGCGTTAGACGATGACATCATCGCGTAACGGTCATTTTCAAACCTAATGGGTGTCCTTGACATGACTCGAGGTGGAGAAGAAGCTGAAGTGGTTTGATTTTGTTTGATAGGTTGGTCGTATTTTGACAGCGTGCTGTAGTTCTGCGTGGATCTGTATCCTGTACAAGCCTGTCGACAGTATGCCTCATCACTGCTGTGTCCCGCAGTGTGTTTCCAACAGCGGAAAACCTGGAGACGATGCAGTCGCATTCCACAGTTTTCCTGAAGACAAAGACCTGAGAAAGCGTTGGATCGCCAACATTCATAGGGATGTAGGAGCCGCTTTCACCATCACGAAGCACACGAAAGTGTGTTCTCGGCACTTCGCGGATGAGGTATATCACGCAGGAGCACACAAGCGACCGTCCGAGCAGAAGAAGTCACAACAGACTCGCCGAAGGCTTCTGCCAAATGCCGTACCTACGATTTTCGATTTTCGCCCTGAAGTGACTAAGCGCAAGCCACCAGCAGAAAGACACGCGCTGCCATCGGCAAAGAAGCCAAAGCCATCAGCTCAAGGCGCCTCCATTGCCATCACCCAGTCTGCAACTGCCACTGATGTTGTCCCTTCTGCAGATGACTCCCCAGACGTATATGTAGTACCAGTTGAACACCAGCACTGTGAATGTGTTGAAATGCTGAGAGCAGAAGTGGATTTGCTCAAGAGTGAGAACGAGGTCCTCAAAAGTCGTTGCTTGGCCACAGAGGACATGGAAGCCAAGTTAAATGCTGCAGAGAGACATGTGTTCTCTATCCACAGAGTAAAAAATGACCAGAAATTATTGTCTTTCTACACTGGATTTTCATCGTTCCTTATGTTCATGGCATGCTTCAACTTTCTGCACGATTCCGCCAAGGTGATGCGGACGTGGATGGGTTCACGGACGGCACCTGATGACGCGATGCAACACGGCAGCAAACCAGGCAGTAAACCGAAGCTAGAGCTGATGGAGCAGTTCTTTCTCGTCCTCGTCCGTCTTCGTCTTGGACTGAAAGAAGTTGACCTTGCCGACCGGTTTAAAGTCCACCCATCCACTGTCTCGCGCACTGTCACAACCTGGGTAAATTTAATGTACCATAAGTTTCGTCAACTTCCATCTTGGCTTTCAAGGAGAAGAATAGACAAATTGATGCCACCTGCATTCAAGCAGTGGTATGCAACAACTCGCGTTGTGATTGACTGCACAGAGTTTTTCATTAACATCCCATCATCGCTGGCGCGGCAGAGTGCTACGTGGTCGGCGTACAAGAACCACAACACGGTAAAATGCCTTATCGGCATTGCACCGCATGGCCATGTGACATTTGTTTCGAAAGTATTCGAAGGATCTGTGTCGGATCGTGCCATCACAGAACAGAGCGGCCTAATCAGTTTATTAGAGCATGGCGATTCCATTATGGCAGACAAAGGTTTTGACATACAAGATCTTCTTGTTAGCCATGGGGTCCGCCTGAACATCCCCCCATTTCGCCAAGGAGGACGCCAAATGACCCCTCAAGATCTTGCAAGTACAAAGAAAATTGCTGCTGTACGGATTCATGTAGAAAGGAAAATGCAGAGGATCAAGTGCTTTGAGATCGTTGGCAAGGAAGTTGATAATACTATGTTTGACATTCTAGACCAGCTTATTTACGTGTGCGCAATGTTGACTAATTTCCAGGGCTCGTTGGTGGCATAAAAACTTCATCCGGACACTATCATCACAACTTGTTTGCATAATAGTACAGCTTATGGCTGATACATGTATATGCATTTGAACTTATTGACGAACGTTTACTCTGTCGTGCCGGTACTTGCTGCGATGGGTACTTCTGTATATATGTACTAAAAATACAATTCTCACAAGGCAATGACACAAGCAAGTCTTTCTTTTTTGATACTCAGAACTTCGTGATTGAAAATAACACTCATCAGACAGTTGTATTACTATACACAGCTGCAGCTGAGCTTGGGAATTTTAGCCAAGTATTTACTAGTACTAAAAAAATACATGCAGATAATTCGGTGGAGTCACAGTATCGTATAACATTTCATGAAAAGACAGATACGGAGTGATGTATTATTATGATATACAGTATATGAACAGCGCAGACACAGCAGCATAGCCATTGTTTGTCTGGATATTTGTGTGCGGATGCATTTTGTGGTGGTGTGTTAGTGCGGATATAATTATGTGTGCAGATGCATTTTGTGGTGGTGTGTGAGGGAGGGGGCTGAGCTCAGAAGTGAAAGAAAAGACCTACTGAGAAGCCAAAAAGCATGACGCACCACGGCACGCCAGCCACCTTTTCAACTCTGGTACGTGCAGATCCCTTGGCTTACGACCACTCAGAGAAGCACCGGGAACGTCTGCTT
>NC_088655.1:27492004-27509004 GCF_964019385.1 Sycon ciliatum | reverse complement strand
CGACTAAGGAGTACAGGTCCTCCATTCTTCCACCGACGACACTCGACTGGTTCAAGAAGTACAATTGTGACTTTGGACAGCCATCGGTGCTCCAAATCAGTCAAAAATCGCGACTTCCACGGCTCCAGCTCATAGCCTACACAGCTTCGCCACTAATAAAGGACAACAGAGGTGTCGAAAGCTACAAAACACGGCTTCGCCAAGAGCCAAAGAACCAAATAGCCATAAAATATTCTGCAAAACCATCTAAAGTAATACAATCGCCTAATGGCCAAGATTCCTCGACACCCATTAGGTTCAAATTTTTCCGTTACGCGTGCCCAATGACGTAATGCGCAAAAGGACTCATCATGGCATGGCTAGGCTATGCCTGGCATGGTGTCAGGCTCTGAGCAGACACCTGGACACTGAGCGCTCGAGCTGAGACAGTAGATCTACAATGTACGTCACCATGGTCACAGTACGTGCGTCTAGCTACACACATGTGCACATGCCATGCCACCAATGCACCATGCATGGCATGTGCATGTGGCGCGTTTTGAGCCCATTTGATTTGTGCCGTTTTGACATGGCAACGTCTTCATTTGCTCGATGGATCCATATGGAGTGCATGCACGTAAGTCGTTCAAGCGAGGCATGCATGGCATGCCGGCAGGTTTTTATTTTGTGGACATTAATTTTTTGTTTCTTCAAGTTCAACGACTTCATGTCACCACACAGTAAAAAAAATGTTGTACCTTGCGGGTAGCTAGCTAGCTTTGGAGTTCCCATCAATTATGTTACTTGTGTGCTTCGGGTAGCGTTCCATTCACCTCAGGTGATTCGTAACTGTTGGAAGGCAGCGGCCACCTGCGGTGCTGCAACTGCAGGCGGAAGGATATTGTAGCGGCAGGCAGCGCAACGCATCACTCATCAGCACAATGGTGGGTGCTATTTGTTTAGCGTCATGTAAACAAGTGTTGGCGGCTCTCTAACTAGGCTAGTCAGGGATGAAAATATTTCGCGGTGCGGGTGTGGGGGTACTGTGGCCTGGCCTGGTGCTTGGTCGTAGCAGGTGAACGCAGTTCATATTAATTTTGCTGTTCGATATTTGTACAGAAGTATCTATTTTACATTCTTTACTTCAACAACAACAACTTCTGGCTATTATGAATGTTTTTGTGTCCAGTAGTGCTCTTCTTCTTTGCACTGTAACTTATCTCAGCCATCGGATCGTAATATTGGGCAATTGGGCAGCCCTGCCCGTCTGATATGAATGTTGTTGTTGTTTCTATTATATAATATGAAAAATGTAGATTGAGTATGAAAAATGTATATTATAATTATTATACATATCAGACGGGCAGGGCTGCCCAATATTACGATCCGATGGCTGAGATAAGTTACAGTGCAAAGAAGAAGAGCACTACTGGACACAAAAAAACTCATATTAAATAGCCAGAAGTTGCCAAAGTTGTTGTTGAAGTAAAGCGAGGGTAGGCAGTAAAGCTATACAACAAGAAAATGACAGAGATCCGTGTGGACGTCTGTAAAGGCACAGTAAAGTTCAATGATTGCTATTTTAGTCAACTTCTTAGCTCCAAGCGCTGCCTCAGGCGGAGTATTGGCAGCGGCATTGACAGTGGGGTGTTGCAAATAGTATAGAATACCTGTTGTAGTTTGCTATGGTGTTTCGCTATTGGCTAGTAAAAGGTCGTGTGCATTTACGACTGCAGTTGATCTTTACTTGATCAACCACAATGAGTGGCAATACCGTCTTCTGGCGGCCTGCCGCGAGGGAAACTTGGATGCAGCGAGCGGCGTTTTTGGTTTGCGTCCCCGTTAGTCTGGTCTACTCAACTCCCACCGCTACAGGAGCTGCATCTGCGCCTTGATCCGTAGAGGATGGTGGTGGTGTTCCTATGTGTACAGAAAACTCAGGGTGACTGAGTCTGATGCGAACTGTGAAATTAGAAAATTGGCAGTGCAACATCTAGCCTGATTGCAGACTGTTACTCGATGCAAAATGCCCATCTCGAACTGTAAACCATCCCATACTTTAATGCAAAACTTTAACAGATCTTAGTCGAATCTCGGTCAACAATCCAAATATCCAGGTTGAAGAGAAACCGTTCAGCTGTCGGAAGAAAAATCCGCAAAGCACCGCAAGCAACGGTTCTTGAGATGAATCGCTTGAAAGTTGAGTGACGATCACGGCCACTTCATGTGAGCTCCGAGTACTGTTGATATCCACTGGCGAAGGTTATACAACGGCTGTTAGCTCAAATTTAACACGCACTGTACTTGCATAATGGTCTGCCCATGCCTTCTAGAATCAGGCCAACAAACGCTCGGGGAGTACAACGTCCGAGTTCACAGAGAAGGTGGCATTTTATAGTGCTGGTTTGGTCGAGGTAAGAAACTACACATGCATGTTTGTGCTGAAATGGACAGTTTTGCGCAGCAGCTATCATATCACAACTATTTATTTTTTTATTTTTTTATTACAGCATCTCATAGCACAGTGAGAACACCGGCCAATGCAAAGAGAGAGGGTGTTAGCCAACCACGGCAAGGAATCAATGCACTATGCATCAATCAGTGGCACAAGATTTCACCTAGGGAATGTGCAGGACTGAATTTTAGTTGTGCTTACCCCCCCGGCGTTGGTATCGCAGCCCATGAGCAAATCCCCCCCCCCCCTCCCCCCATTATTCTTTCCCGGATAAACATGTGTCCCCTTTCATTCCGTCCTGGGTGAACCTATACCCCCACCCCTTTCATTCCGTCCTAGACGGACTTGTGCCCCAACCCCTTTCATTCCGTCCTGGGCGGACCTGTATCCCCTTTCATTCCATCCTGGAAGACCCTATACCCCACCACTTTCATTCCATCCTGGTTGAACATGTGTGCCCTTGCATTCCGTCCTGGATGGACCTGTGCACCCCCCCCCCCCCCCTGCATTCCCTTCTGTCTTGGATGAACCCGTGCCCCACCCCAATTTATTTCCTGGTGTGTGAAACCATGGTTTTGCGTTTATATTCTGTGTTTGTTCAGCCGAATGATTTTGCGCTCCAGTGCAATGATTTCCTTGACAAGATGAAGCAGAGCAGGTCAGTTCTGGTGTGTGTGTGTGTGTGAAAAAATGAAAAGACCAAAAATAGGGATTCACTGGCCAGAAAAAGCCACTTCATAGCTGTGTGGTGTAGACCATGCTGAATAGTGGCGGCCAATTCTTCAGCCTTGCAAGCTGATGAATGGTGCAATCCCAGCACAAGTTGCTATGGCTTCTGCTGTAGCATCGCTATCATCGCCTCCGGCGATGGGCGTCCAATGGTCCAATGGTGTGTGTGCATACAATATAATTCGGAACTACTTTAGGCTTGCCTAGTGCAACTCATATGCAGTGCCCTCGTAAGCAATGCATTCGTGTGCAGTGCCCTCGTAAGCAATGCATCCGTGCACAGGGCCCTTGTGAGCAGTGCACCCGTTCGCAGGGCCCTCGTAAGCAATGTACTCGCATGCAGGCCAGTCGTAGACAGTGCACTGGTGTGCAGTGCCCTCGTAAGCAGTCCAGTCTTGCACAGGATCTCGTACTAAGGTGGCAATGTGTGTTGCACAACCTCGCTAGGTTTCCAGGGTTCATTCTGCTACCGGCTGTGCACCCTGCTTCTGATACATTGGCCATTATAACTTCTATGTACAGTGAAACCTGTCACGGCGACCACTCGGATAAGGCGACCACCTGTGCAAACAGAGTCACAGTTTGTTTCGCATGCTTATTGTGTGTGTGGGGGGGGGGGGGGGGAGGTAAGTGTGTGTGTGTGGGGGGGGGGGGGGGGTAAGTGTGTGTGTGTGTGTGTGTGTTGGGGGGGGGGGGGGAGTGTGTGTGTGCATGCATATGTACAGTTAGGTGAGTGTGCAGGATGTGTCTGATTTCTTTCCTTGTCTTCTTCTGTAGTGCCTTTGAGCTGGTCAAGAACATCAAGAAGTAAGTCAGCATTACCCATTGTTACCCTCTACCTCATGGCCTGCCTAGCGTACAGTACAGTCGGGCGCCGAAGAACGACCAAGGCTAGAATTTCACCAAGCACAGCATACCAATGTATACACGGTGACTCAACTGTGCATAGACTGTGATACATGAAATAGGAACGGTCTAGGCTGTAGGCTGATCCCCCCCCAGTTCTTTGGCGACCAACGGTACTGTATTGCACCGTCTGTCCTCTACTCTTTCCTTAGATACCGATACAACGCTGCTTAGCCATTGGCACCCTACCCCTCATAATTCGCATCCATCTGTCCCCATTTTTTTCTACACCTAGTGTTGCCATTCTGAACGTACATCAGGCATGCTGCTGTTTGTAGACTTTTCTCCCCATTCCTCGATGTGTCCAACATGTTCCCTTCCGCCATTGGCATGATTGACTAGTGAAATCTACGGTTGAGGTAGCATCCTAGATTCCCTTTTCATCCCCATTCCGGAGATGAAATGCGATTGCTGTCCCCGGTAGGCGAGCAGGGGCATGGCTCGTGTGTGGTCAGCGTAGTCCAGTCGCCACACCAGCAAATTTGCTGTCATAAGTACCACCAAGAGTAGATGAAAACCAGAGTGTGCAGCTTGGGGCCTTCTCTGCTATGGGTGTCTGTCACGGCGGAATTCCGTGATTACATCATATTTGGTGCAGATCTGAGGCGGGAAATGGCGTAGTGCGTACAACTGAGCTGCAGTTGTGCAGAAAGAGACCAGTTTGAATCCTGCTTGTATGCACTACATCACTAAAATGATGTAATCACGGAATTCTGCCGTGACAGCAACCCATCCGAGCTGCACACTCTGGTTTTCATGTACTCTTGGTACTCCATAGTCAAAATAGGCAGGTTTGAGTATGAGGTTGCCGATGGTGCAAAGTCACCACACCATATAATTATGTACAATCTGATGCAAGATCACCACACCACAAATGCGCGAGCTACGTCCCCGGTGAGTGTGCTCCTGTGTGTGTTTGTGTGCTCTTGCAGATTCATCAGCAAATTTACACAGCAACAGGTTCCTAAACCGATTGAAGACCTGGTGGATGAGATCCGACAGTTTCTTGATGTGAGTGCCAAACTATGAGTGTGTATGGGTCTGTCTGTTTTGGCATCATGTTCATGTCTTATTGTGGGGTTTTGATAGTGGTGGACTAGGACCACAGGGAGCGCTAATAATTTAGAGGGTTTGTTCTTGAAACACGCCCGCTATTGCCTCAACATAGGAGGAGAGCTAGCAGAGAAATATGGGAAGCGTTCCATGCCGTTACTGGCTGACCATCACTGCATGGTTCCTGTACGAATTGTCGCACTTCTGTCACTTTCTCTTCCATAAACACCAAGCAAACACTGCACTTTGTGACCAAGTGCGGTGATACGTTTGCTGTGCAATGTGACACAGTCCTCAAGCCAATTTCCGTGCCCTTGCTCGTGGACATTTCGTGAGAGGTGGCACACCGCCTGGGCACACAGGACGTGTGGGTAGTGTCACGCTGCTTACTTGGAGCGTGTTGTGTGTTATTCTTGTAACAGAGGTAGTTCTCCCTGTGATCACCTGCGTTTCTGTGCATTGCTCAGGACACATCACTAGTGATTGAACGACATCCTCTATGGAGAACGGCAAGTGACGAGGAAACAATGATCGCCGCCGAAGCGCTGGAGAGGTAGGACGAATGTTGTGCTGTACTGCTGGGTATTGATTCTCTGTGCACCATCTCTTTGGTAGTCCTCCATGTGTATCTGATGTGTAAACACACTTTTCCTACCCCCTCCTCCTCAACGTACCTCTTCTTTGTCTTTCAACACGTCGTGTGTTGCTCTTCTGTGCACCTTCTCATCTTGGTGCTTCCCTCTCCAGTGTCCATTGCTCCCCTTTTCGCAATGTTGTGCTTACACAGTGCCCTCAACGGGCTGTCGCTTTCTCTGCCTACTTCTCCCATATCAAATCTCTCTCCCGCAAGCCTTTGCCTCTCCCTTGTGTCATGGCCTGGCAACAACACAGCCACGCTGCAGTGTGAGAGCATTCTCTGCACTGGATACTCACTGGGTACCGTCTCTCCATGTTTGCTGTAATACCATGCTGCAGGTACACCATGCACAAAGTCCACAAGTGTGTGTATTCACCATCCCGCGAGGACGACGCCAGGCGGGTAAGACCAGTTCTCTCATGCACAAATTCTCCCTTGGACTGCACTGCATGCGTTCACGCCTGCACCATATTGCATGCATCGGGCGTTTTGAGTATGCAGCGCATGCCCCATGGGCGCATGCACGCACACGCATGCACGCACACGCATGCACACACACACACACACACACACACACACACACACACACACACACACACACTGTACTTGCTCACTGCCAAAACTGGTCACGTGGGTCTCCCCGGGAGAGGGGAGAGAGACTCAAAGGGAATCTTGGAAAGATGACTCAATTGGCCATTGAACCACCCAACGGCCGACACCCCCTGAAATCCCCAAACTAGGGTGGACTTGAAATGATGCCACTTATGGGCTCACCACACCTCAGTAAGTGGGTGAGGACAAGGTGCAGAAAAAAGGATTGACGGCATCAGGGTATCCGTCCCGGGATCCAACTGCAGGTACCCCTGCCCCCAGTGAAGGTAATACTTGGTACTAGTGTGGGTGGCTAAATCAGAGTGGATCTGATATAAGATTCACTAGCACCATTGATTACACAAGAGTTAATCTAGCCAGCAGCAGTCCATGGTTAACAGGTATGTATACTTCAAATAGAAAGTATATGAACCCTGAAACCAACAAAGGTGGTAGGTACAACAATACACCTTCAAGCAGCCGAGCCCGTTGGCAACAGGCCCAACACTATCTGGCATAAGTGTACCCACCAACCAAACTAGCTGGCATACATACATACACACATACACACGCGCACACACACACACACACACACACACACACACACACACACCATCAACAAACAAACTTCATATCTCACTTACTACAACAACCTATTCAAAGTGCCTGACATGCTCACGGGCACACAACTATGGACGTCAATGCATTCATTCTTTCCTGAAACTGGACTATGTCTGTAAGTCCAGAGGCTTGGGTGTGTTAGCCCTGTATTAGGATGTCTGGAAGTGAAACCTGTCCAAGCCGACTGTTCAAGAGACCTAAAGAATGTGGTCCCTGTGTACAGATGGTCTCCTTGTCCAGGGTTATTTGACTGGAAAGAATATCCCTTGGTCGTAGTTGCAGTGGTAGTGACAAGTGGTTGCCTTGTCTGAGCGGTCTCAGGTTTTTACTGTAGTACTCAGTTAATCCTGATTGAATTCTTGGTGGTGATGTTTTTTTTAGCCTAATCATGTGCATGTGGATGCAATTATTATGTGTTTGTGCATGCGTGTGTGTATCTATGTGGTGTGTGTACGTGAATCTTTGTTTCACTTGTGCACAATTGACGTTCATGTACAGGATCGAGAGTTTGTTCAGCAACTCGAGTCTTTGAGTTTCATCACTCCGAATCTGCTGGATATACCATTGTCCGGGTGAGCTGAGCATTCCCTGCTGCCGTGCCGTCCGATTCACACACACACACACACACACACACACACACAATCTGGTGCATACGAATCAAGTGTTGTGGATGTTCTTTATGAGTTTCTGCCACCCTGGTCATGTGCCTGTTGTCTTGCTGTTCTGCTGGCGTATTGCTTCTCACGGCGTCGGAAGCAATTGATTGCACGTTTTTTCCATTGCCTTTGTGCCTTGATCCTTTGAGGATGGTGGTGTTCTACGGATGTAGAAAACTCGGTCTCTACACCAGTCTCATTCAAACCGTGAAATTGTTTAAGTCAGTCAGTTGGATAATGTACATGTGTGTTTGTGTCTGTGTGTGTATGTGCGTGTGTGTGTGTGTGTGTGTGTGTGTGTGTGTGTGTGTGTGTGTGTCTGTTATCTGTCCGTCTGTCTGTGTGTTCGTGTTTGTGTGATTCTTGTGTATCTACTCCTGGCACCGTATTCAGTCCTACCTGTGAAGCAGGCTGGGAAGTTGCTAGTAACCGTGAGTTTCCCTGTTCTGTCATGTTTAGCCTGTACTTGCTTCTCTGGGCCGGAGCACCGGGATGCCGCGCGGTCCCACCAGAAACGGATACTTGACCGGAAATGAACTTATTGAGAAAACCCAGTCAGCATTGAACTTTGCAGCTTAGAGAGCGTGTGTGGGCAGGCGTGTGTTTTCCGCCATATTGCCAGGTGTGTCTGTACCACCATATTTATCAAGCATGGTTTGGGTGGGTCAGCTTTTTATATAAATATGGTGATGGCTGGATTGCCCAGACCGGATGCTACACCCCTGCTACAGCAGTGTGATTCTTGCTGCACTGACTGCCACAATGTACAGCCACACAGACTACTGAAGCACCAAAACAGTGCCCCAAGGTCCTTGGGCACAGCTCCTGAGAGTGGGTACGATCCCGGGGGGGGGGGGGGGGGGGGGGCAATCATTACCCTATGGGCGAATTCAGTATCAAATGAGGTTGCATGTCTAGCTCCATGTATCATGTCTGGTGTAGTCCGGTGTAGTCTGGTGTAGTCTGGGCATATGTATTGGTAACTATCATCACCGAGGTAAAACAACAAGTGTGGGCGTGTGTGTGTGTTTTCTCTCTCTCTCTCTGTCTCTCTCTCTCCTTCTCCTCGCTTCTCACTTTGTCTGTGTCGTAGAGCTGAAGAAGATGGAGAGTTGCAAGTCACCAAGAGACAAAGTCACTTGCGTCATGAACCTTTTCACAGTCTTGTGCAAACGTATCCTCTTTCAGAGTGTAACGTTCTACCTTGTTGATGGTACAGATCTGCGCTCTACTGTAGGTCCAGTTCGTACTCATCTCAACTGATAATATAATTGCATAAACCCTCTACGCTCAGTCAAACTTCCTGTATGCTGCACGTGTGTGTGTGTTGTGTGATCAATGTGACAAGCTTACTCTACGGATTGTGGGTGCAGCTGTTTTCAAATAAGAAAGACACTCACACATGTTCACTTTGCTGGAAAAGTCACTTCAGCTGGTTGTCCATGGCTTCTAGTGCTTTCACTGAAGATGATGCTGGGTGCAGTTCTGTATTAAACAGGAAACATTTGACCTACCTGCTCGGCGAAGCTCTGTGTGCACCTACTTCGTTTCCATCTCTCCGCCTGCAATTTGACAGGAGGCTATTGCCAGCGATATGTATTTGTGTAGCACACTAGCTCTGCTGTTTGGTATGCAGCGCTTTTAGCACCTTTCTGATGTGCACTCTATCCTGCACTTTCACTATTACTAGGTAGGGCTGTAAGTCTTGATTCTCAGGATAGCCAGTGAGAAGTTTAAGAGGGGAATACGACTAAGGTGGTGGCAGCGTAAAGGCAGATAGTGAGCTGTGTTCATCTTGTCGCACGGATGGTTTCCTTGACAATGTTTCTTGGTTCCAGTGTTGGTGGATGTCGGCTCAGGGAATGCAGGTGAGTGCCGGGTTTGTTACTCCCTCTCGCCCTATCAGCCTCCCCCCCCCCCCTCTCCCTCTCTTTCCCTCTCTCCTCACGCCGTCTCCCTCTCCTGTCGTGCTCTCACCCCTCACTCTCACCCGCTCTCTTCTACCCTTTCTTTCCTCCTCCCACTATCTTTCCCTCTCCCTCTCTTTCCTTCCCCCCCCCCCCCCCCCTCTCTCTACTCTCCTCTCACCCCTGCCCCCCCCCCCCCCCCCTGCCAACACCGCCTACAGCAACGGCGTACGCCTGCATGCCTTTCCTATTTCCAACCTGCAAAACCTAGGCTTTGCTACCCTGCACAGTAGGGAAGTACTGTGCATACATAGAAATGAGTTGGGCAATCACCTAGCACCCAGGCATGCCCTTGTCCAGTCATAAAGCTAGTAACGTTATTCTATGCTTTAGTACCATTGAAAGACGTGGTTGGTTGCTACATACTTACTCTGCTTGTCTGGCTTTGGTTGTAAATTTGTGCCTGGCTACTTTCTCTTCTAGAGTTTCCGTGTGATTGACTGTGTGTGTGTGTGTGTGTGTCTGCGTGTACGTGTGTGCGCCTGTGTGCGAGTGCATTCTTGTGTGTGTGTCTGTGCATGTGTCCATGATTGCTTCATTAAGCCGGTGCTGATGACCTCATGCCCAACGTCATCTACATCATTCTGAGAGCAAAACCTGCGCATTGGTTCTCCGATGTACGCTATATACAGAGATTCCGACACCCTGGTCGACTCTCTTCTGAAGCCGGGTACTACATGACACAGATGGTAAAATCCGTTGATCCCCGAGCTGCAGAGAGTGCTCAATGTCAGAGACAGAGCTTAGTACATAGCAGACTCAGCGGAGGACGTTCAGGTTGGTTGTAACTCTGAGTTTCATGCCGCTAGGCAATCATCAGACAACTGACTCAGTTGTCTGATGATTGCCTAGCGGCATGAAACTCAGAGTTACAACCAACCTGAACGTCCTCCGCTGAGTCTGCTATGACACAGATGGTATGTAAACTGTTTTTTTATATTTCAAATCTAGCCGTTTTTGGGTGGTAAATTTTGCTGATAATTGATTATGAGGGTGCATCCAAAGATTCCGACACCCTGGTACCCTTTGTGCAGGGACGTCGGAAGGTATTCCGCATTGGTGTGGTCATGAATGGGTGGAGGGTCCAGAGGGCCCTCCCCCTGGAAAATGTTAGGGACATTGTACCCAAATACCCTATATTCCTTTGCTCCGAAGATGAAATTATCGGTGTGGCTTTGACAGCACCTGCCGCACTGGTTCCGACGGTCCTGGTGTGTGTGTGTGTGCGTGTGTGTGCGTGTGTGTGTGTGTATGTATGTCATCTTGCTTTGCAGATGGGTGCCGTTGCCTTTCTAGAGAAGGTCGAGGCGCGTCACCTCTCCCTGACCGAGGCGGAGTTTCAGAAAGCCAAGCGCGGGGAGTTCACACCACCGACAAGACCTCCACAAGAGAAGAAACGGAGTCGCAAATCATCTCCGTCCACCGAGGATGAGACACCGGTAGGGCCATCTAGTACTACTGGCACAACGGCCTCTGAAGACGTCCAGGCAGCACAAGCGAGTGCGGAGCCGACTACAGAGGTACCAGAGTTGTCCAAGCAGGAATTTATCAAGAGTAAGTGAATTGCAGGGCGTTCGCGACAGCGCATGGCAAGGTTTTGGTTGGAAGTTGAATTTACTGGTCCGATTCAGGGCATTTCCTTTGTTCTGTTTGTATCTGTCTTTCTCCTTTCTCTCTCTGTCTCTCTCTCTCTCCCTCTCTCTTTCTCTCCTCTCTGTGTGTGTCTCCTTAAATTTTATCCATCATATTTGTTTGTTTTTCTTTCTCTCACGCATGTCATCTATGTACTTCTCATTGCATTTTTGTTCAGGATTGTCAAGTTGTTCCACTTCAAGTGTGAACAGCACCAGCAGCAACCGCTCAAGCACACACTCTGCAAGTTCTTCCCCCGCTGTCTCTCGTCGCCATCGCTCGGACAGCAACAAAGGCAACCACCTTAGCAACAGCGGTACCCCTTCGTCCACCTCACCGGCAATGGCCGCTCGCCACGTAATCACCCCGACCAGACAGAAGTCGTCGACGGGCTCGGAGGCTGACGTTCGCGATGGAGTCACACCGACAGCGTCAGCATTGCCGACTGAAGGTAGCAATGATGCGTATTCCATTGCCATTGCTGCTAGTGTGTCAGCAAGTGATCGTGCCGCCGAGGCAGCTATTCGCAAGGTTTCCACTCTAGCACCAGGTACGTCGTCATACTGCTCCAGAGATGCATGACTGTAATGCCTTTTGATCCGACTTCATTACATGTACTTTGAGGTATGCAGTTCAATGTGCTATTTGCTGGGAGCAACTTACCCAGTTGTTGGGAGGGGACAAAACAAAGATCCTTTGGTCTGTCTGTCTCTCTCTTTCACCATATTTTTGTCTTCTTGTCTCTATCTCTCTCTCTTTCTCTCTGTCTCTCTGTCTGTCTCTCTCTCTCTCTCTCTCTCTCTCTCTCTCTCTCTCTCTCTCTCTCTCTCAGTCTCCTTATTCGTAGCATTGTTGCACAGCACCCTCCTCTTGAAAAGCTGACTTGAATGCATATCGAGCTGCTGCAGCAGTCAATCCTGCATGTTAAAATATTTGATTCTTCTGTTTCTATAAGTAGATTATTTCGCATATTATGTGTTTGCCTGTAGATCTTGACCCTTCCAACCCAATGAGTATGCTGTCTCCTCTTACATCAGTGACTGGTTCTCCTGTCCCGGAGGCTGGAATTGTGGAACGTTTCCTGAACTGCAAGTGAGTGACATTGGACACTGTATGGTTGTTCGTATGTAAGTGTGCGTGGGTGTTGGGGGTGTGTGTGTGGGGGGGGGGGGGGGAGGGAGGGAGGAGTGCATGTGTAGTGGTGTGTCAGTGTGTGTGTGTGGGGGGGGGGGGGGGGGGGGCCCAAGTGCATGTGCCGGTGGTGTGAGGGGTACTGGCAAGAAGTCCTTCTCTGGTCGAGATTCTCTTGCTAAAAATTGTTACTCTTGTGGTGTGCATGCATGTGTGTGTGGGTGTGTGCGTGTGCATGAATGCGCGTGTGTATGTGTACGTGCGACTACGTGTGTGTGTGTGTGTGTCTGTATGTATGTATGTATGTCTTAGATTCAAGGAGATGACAGTTGGCGACATGACAGAGCTACTGAAAAGTAAGTACAAGGAGAGACAGTTTGTGTATCCCCGTAGCAACTGCCGTTAGCCAATTGAAAGGCTTGCAGAAACTGAGATTATTTGTAAGAAGGAGTTTGCTCCCCACACCGGAGCTCACGCTATTCCGCCGACTTGACTTGACACTTGACTGACTCACGACTGCTATCCAGAGCACACGAGAAGTCCATCGAACCTTCAGTGTGGGGAGCAAACCCTTTCGTACAAATCATCACCCAAGTCGCAACCACTATTTCGTGAGATAATTTGGCTGACATAATGATCATAATTCCGCTGTTGTCCTGCTTTGCGTGCTCAGACTATCGGATATTGGTGCACAAGTACAGCACACTACGTGCTCAGATGGCCACGGTTAGTGCCACCTCCACCCAGGCCAGACTGCTGGAAGCTCAGCGCTGTGCAGCTGCCAACGGCGGCGGCGGTGGTGGTGGAGAAGCAGGAGTAGCAGCAGGCAGCACCGTGAGTTCTGCGACAACGCCGGCTGCCGCCGTCGCCCGGCAGCAATCGTCCAGCAGCCGTCTCTCCAGCACGCTATCGCCAGTCAGCAGTGCGAGTAGCAGCAGCAGCAGCTCTGCCAACCAGAGCATGCCCATTAACGCACGGAGCAGTGCTGGTGGAGGCAGCAACGGCAGTACATCTGACCCCAGCAGAGAGAGCGCCCCGGCTGGTGGAGACGCGGTATTCATCTCAAACCCAGCCGCAATGCTGAACTAGCTCCAACGCCACCGCATTCCTCACAAGATTAAAAAACAAACATATACCTATCAGACTACTTCAGGCAAGCAGTGAAACGTTTCCCCTTGTTGTCCCATGCTTAGAATTTCACGTCCTGTTTTTCCCTAGTGATTATCCAAGTCGGTATCTTAGCCAGGAGTCTTATAGAACCTTAGGTCTTGACCTACCAGACGCACAAACAAAGGAAATGTCAGTGGAAAATATTAATCTAGTTTGACGCCTGTTCTGAAATGTAACGACATTGTGGGAACAGGTAAATGTATGGTTTGACCAAGATTGTCCTTGAGCTATTCAAATGGCAACGCGCCCAAATCTAAGACCCCTGTGTGTTTTCCTCTTTTTGACTATTGAAAAAGAGTGAATAATTCTACACGGTATTTTGTGGAATTGCTTTGGAGGAATTCCGTCACTACAGACGTTCGAATATTATTGGCACCCTGCGGGAATCTTTGCTTATTTTTTACTAAGGTTATGAAAGGAATGCTTGCTTTCCACTACTTTTCACCGCACGGCTAAATTATTATTATCGCCCTCTGCATGTGCGTATCCTGCTGTTTCCCCTCTTGACATCATGTAATATATTATTTGTTTGGATTCGTTACTCAGTCCCATGCAGCCACATTGTTTTTTCACGAGATAGCCACAAATCACGATGGTGCGAATGCGAGCATATACAGCTAAACTTACTTGTCTAAAGTGACCAGGGGTGCATCCAGAGGTCCTTTAAAATGTGATCCTCGTGTACAGGTGGTCTCCTGTTCCGGAGTCAATAGACTGGAAATGGAAAAATGCATCCCTTGTATCAGTTGTAGTGAGAAGTCTGAGCTTCACACCTGAAATGATTGGTCAACCGCCCTCAGCCAATCAGAGTTCAATAAGTGTTTTTTTCTTGGCCTGCTGATGGCTGAACTCTTGTTGTTTTGGGACGAGGAAGGAGATCACGATAAGCCGGAAAATTCTACCGGAGGAGAAAATCAAAATTGAAAAATTCTTGGCCAGCCTGGTTTTCTTCTTGGCCTGCTGATGGCTGAACCCTTGTTGTTTCGGCACGAGGAAGGAGAACATGATAAGCCGGAAAATTCTACCGGAGGAGAAAATCAAAAAATCAAACCCCGACCGCCATCCCCTCCTGGAGTGATTACTTTTATAGCCTACCCTAGCTCTGACTTCACACCTGAGATGATTGGTCAACCGCCCTCAGCCATGCAATCAGAGTTCAGCAAGTGTTTTCTTCTTGGCCTGCATGCTGATATCTGAACTCATGTTGAAGAAAACACTAAGCCTTCATGAACTCTGATAGGCTGAGTGCACCAGGAAGGAAAAACAAGCAGGGAAATTCTACCAGAGAAGAACATAATTAGTGGTCCTCGTGGACAGGTGGTCACCTTATCAGAGTGGTCACCTGGACAGGTTTCACTGTAAGCGCAAAAGGGCACACGGCAATAAGCCCATTCCGCATTTCCAAATATGGAAGGTATGAGTAATGCATGTAAGTACACTGGGATCAGCAATGCACTGTTCATTGTTCAACACCCCCAGACGACCATGCCCAGGTGGCTGTGTGGGGTGTTATGTGAGTACACTGGGATCAGCAGTGCACTGTTCAACACCCCCAGACGACCATGCCCAGGTGGCTGTGTGGGGTGTTATGTGAGTACACTGGGATCAGCAGTGCACTGTTCAACACCCCCAGACGACCATGCCCAGGTGGCTGTGTGGGGTGTTATGTGAGTACACTGGGATCAGCAGTGCACTGTTCAACACCCCCACACGACCATGCCCAGGTGGCTGTGTGGGGTGTTATGTGAGTACGCTGGGATCAGCAATGCACTGTTCAACACCCCCACACGACCATGCCCAGGTGGCTGTGTGGTGTGTTTACGGTACAGATGACGTCATTGTGCAATGGGCTTGTGGCAGCCAAAGCAGTGAAATGGGGCAGGAGGAGCTAAAGCAACCATTGGCCACTGTACTGTGCCAGCACAGCTCATACACGCCAAATGGCCGGTATGTAAAGCTGACGTTCCGTCATCGTATCAATCCATTGTCAATTTTCAGTAATGCTGAAATGTAGCAGAATGCTGTATGTGCTAGTAGGGACAGTGAGGGCACTCCCAGCTAAATGAATACTTAAATTATTGCCAGAAAATGCATACGAAATCAATCATGAAATCGAATGAAAGGAAATTGTCAATTTGAGGGGGGGGGGGGGGGAAGAGCAAAAGTTCGCACCAACAGCTACTAGAAGTATCAAAGCGAGAGTCGCGAATTGAAGTGAGAATGAACAATTGGTGAACTTTGCCCACTGAGGCAAGCATTTAGAAATGAATTGAATTGATTATAGAGCAGTCAGTTGGAGACCGGAAGGGTGAAAGGAAATTATTTCGGAAATTAGCATGAACCAGTCAAAAATCGTCGCAGAATTGAAAGCAACCAGAGAACGAGTGGAGACATTGAGAGGTGCACCCTTTCAGTCAGTGCTACTATGTGTGTGGGAGGGCAGGGAAGCGTCAACTTTGGTCCGGGGTCCGGGGGGAAATACCCCTCATACTTCAAAGTAGAGTCGATCAATGGATACAATATCCGTGTGCATGTATACGATTGCTGTATGCGGACGTACACGTAGGTCAACATGTGCCTGTCCTTCATACACAAAGAAGAAACTTGAGAAGTTGCTGGAGGTTGCCTCGAAAACAGCACTAATCACTTGAAGTTTCCGTACGTCTCGAAGCTGGCTATGTAGTCAAGCACTGTGTTGTAGATGAACTTGTATTGCTCCTGAGGCAATGGCAAGAGAGTAGCGCACAGCAAAGCAGAAAGACAGACGTGTTAGAATCGCATACGTGCGTGTGCACACAACGGTTCTCGCACACAACCCACACACGCTCACATCCGCACACACACACACACACACAACCCACACACGCTCACATCCGCACACACACACACACACACACACACATACTCACACATACACACACACACACACACACACACACACACACACACACACATACACATACACACACACATACACACACATGCAGATATGAATAGGACTACCAAATTCAAACATAGCCCGACGCACAAGTAAGTTTCTTCTGAACCAACTATTATGCAGGTAAAGCAGACACGCCACTCATGACTTACGGATGATTGCACACATCCTGCTCTCTGCATCCTCATCATCTTCGTCATTTGAAAGACGTCCACGGAGTTCTCACTCTTCGCACGGTCTATAGCCGAACTGATACCAATGTAGGTTCCGGTGCGACCTGATCCGTTGCTATAGTAACCACAGCATAAGAGTGAACAACAAAATGATAAGTACTCGGATGGTGAAAGGAATTGGGGGGGGGGGGGGGGGGGAACACACCCATTCCCATAGCGGATGGGAAGCCCCGGAAAATATTAAAAGGAAACGAGGAAAACGGTGGGGCGCGACTAATGCGTTAGACTTTGACTGTTCAAAACTCAGTTTAGTTGGTGAACTCTAAAGCATTACTTGTGCCCCGCCGTTTTCCTCGTTTCCT
>NC_088655.1:27477004-27482004 GCF_964019385.1 Sycon ciliatum | reverse complement strand
ATGAAACAGCCGCACACTCGATTAAAATCAGTTTCATACTCCATAGCAACAGTCCACACTCCACAGCAACAGTCCACACTCCACAGCAACAGTCCACACTCCATAGCAACAGTACACACTCCATGGCAACAGTCCACACTCCATAGCAACAGTTCAAACTCCATAGCAACAGTCCACACTCCATGGCAACAGTCCACACTCCATAGCAACAGTCCACACTCCATAGCAACAGTCCACACTCTTTTCAGCATGGTGACTACCGAAGTGACGATATAATGATGGGTGAACTGCGTGAATCAGACAACAACATCAAGGGCCCTATTTTTACAGTCTCTAACTCTTATTGCAGCATTCCATCAGATCATTGCTAGCATGGTTTGTGAACAGGACTACAACAAACGTACCTTGGGTGGCGATGAACTCCTTTTCACACTTGAAGCCCTGCGAACGGAGAGAAAGAGAGAAAGAGAGAAAGAGAGAGAGAGAGAGAGTGAGTGAGTGAGTGAGAGAGAGAGAGAGAGAGAGAGAGTGAGTGAGTGAGAGAGAGAGAGAGAGAGAGTGAGTGAGTGAGAGAGAGAGAGAGAGAGTGAGGGGAGAGAAAGAGAAAGAGAGCACATGGTATTATGTAAACGTGTGTGTATGTATGTGCGTGTTTTAGGTGTGAATGTGTGCGTAGCAGACATAGCGCAGAAATAATGATGCCGGATACGTATCAATGAGTGTGCAAAGCACTTCAAAGAGTCTAAGCGGAAATCACCTGTTACTCAGACCTGCTGTTCGCAAGATTCGGTGGATCTGGCATGCTTTTTTTTTGTGCCCAGTGCTAGATGAGCACAGCACCAGTGCTTCCGGGAGACCGACTACTGTAAAACATGCAAATTTCGGTGTATTAAAATGTTGGTCCTACTCAACAATGAACCTTCCAAGTTGGAAGGCTGTTGGTTTGCGCACTGGAGGTGTGTAAGAGGTAGGTCTCAGGTCGCTGAATGTCTCATTAGCTTGTCAGTTTCGTGCCCTATTATCGCACTTTCTGACTGTTTATCATCTTGTTACAGTCGTGGAGTAGTTGCTGCATGACTCGTTCTCATGTGTTTCTTCTCTTTTTACAATTATTATATCATTATTACTATTAAAAGCATGTCCGCGTAGGTGGCTCTGTACAAGCGCAGCGGAGCTTTCCCCATCGGGGAGATGATCACAAGGCAGCGCTACAGTCTCACAGGCCATCTCCCTTCGTTTGGTCCCAACTGCTCCTCCAGTCAGTGGCAGTGGATATGTATCTTCGCTTGGTCGACGACGGGGGCACTGAACGCTTCTGGGGTCTACAGACTTGTCAACGGAAATTCATTCGAGGCAGAAAATAAACGGTAAAGATAGAGTGAAAAGGTTTGAAACTCACGCTTAACCAGTTTGCATTGATATAATCAGAGTTGGGATCACCCCCAGTTTGAGAGAGCGCAACTCGAGTATCGTCATCTGCACAAAGCCAACAAACACAACCAAGACTTGTAAGAATTCAACATTGTGTTGGGCTTTATGGTGGTAATGCCTTGGGTTGATGCACACAAAATGTCAAACTCCAGTAAGAACATATTTTAGCCTTGTTCCATTGGAAAGTTGTGTCACTTGGTTCTGCCCTCAGAGTGTAATACCGCTCTCCAAATGTCAAACTCCACAGTAACAACAGATTTTAGCCTTGTTCCTTTGCACAGATGTGTCATTTGGTTCTGCCCTCAGAGCACACAGGTATTATACTGCCAAAGTCCCTACTGTAAGTTCGAGTAGTAACAGAACACGTATATACACACCACAGGCAAACGTTCGAAGACTGATCCATATTAAAGCTATTTGACTGTTACAGAACCATGTGAAAATCAAACTGCTGTATTGTCATGTCTTCCCCTTTGGTTCTGTCTTTCCATTTCGTTCTCTGCTGACGTGTGCACTTCAGTACAAAATTATTAAATAAAATAAATAAATAAAAAACTCACATGCGATGATGTTTGCATAACGATTCTTCAGCTTATTCTCCGGGCGACTGCACACTTCGGCGGCCATCATCTTCGGCGCCAGCTGTTGAATTATCTGCGAAGGAAAGTAGAAAAGTGACAAGGTCAAAGAAGCACCTTAGCTACAATTTCGGTGTGAAGTGTAACCTTTATACTGAGATGAAAAATTGAAATAGAATGATTGCACTCGGAGGAAATGTGAACTTCATGCCCGTGGCAAGTAGCACATAGTGCATGCACTGTCTGGTCCCGCAACGTGGATATGCATGGGTAGAAAAGATGTCACAAGAAATGAGTATGTTGTCAGAGAGGAAGAGGGGAAGAGGGAAAGTCCCTATTGCTGCATGTCTCTGGGGCTGCATGTCCCTGGGGCTGCATGTCCCTGGGGCTGCATGTCCATGGGGCTGCATGTCCCTGGGGCTGCATGTCCGGGGGGCTACATGTCCCTGGGGCTGTGTGTCCCTGGGGCTATATGTACCTTGGGGATGTGTGCGTGTGCCTCAGACTACACACATTCTGAAATGTGCAATGAAAGCATCCGTCTGCCTTATTCATGAAGTTGGCTTTCGCCTCTCATCATTCACAGCATAGCCATACTCACATCATACTCAGCTGCAAAGCCTTCGCTAGCGTACATATCCTGTGCGTGCTTGGGAAACTTCTCCACAGAGATGGGACCCCTGTTGCTCATTGGTTCAACTGCATAGACAGAATTCCACACGTTCTCTTTGCAACGGAGATAAATATATTTTTCCGGGGAACCTTTATGTCCTCTTCTCATTATGTGACCCTTGTAGAGAGTGACTCAGCTATACAGTCCATTCAGAAAAAAATGGGCCCTGGCTCTGGCGAGCTCCCGTATTTGGCGATTTTTCGTGATTTCATTGTACACAGTGCAGTGCTGCGAAATTTGAACTTTGAAAAAGAGTCCAAAAAGGGTACCTGAACTGGGGTTCGAACCCCACAATGCACTGTTGCAGGCAGGGTCAAACGGCCTGGATTTTGATGGTTTTTTCCAATTCAATGCTTCTGGGGCAAAACCTGGCCGATATCCTATTCTTGTTATGGCTTGCTTTTTGGACAAATAGACTTCAGAAACATAATTGGAAGAGGATTCCATAGGGGATTGCAGAAAAAAATTCTAAAAAAACTCAAAGTTTGACCCATTTATGGCCAAAAGCTAGAAGTCCATCTTTTTCTGAATGGACTGTAGAACAGATCATTAAGTCACTTTGAGTAAGTTTTACTGAGGCTTCACTCAAACACAGACAGAGTACAAGAGCTGCAGTGCAGGGGCGGAGAGAGAGAGAGAGAGAGAGAGAGAGAGAGAGTAAGTTACATTTATAAAGACAGGTAAGTCTAACAAATGAGGACTGAGACCTCTACAACAGGGTTTTTACGCCTGAAAGCAGGTGCATGATTTAACAAGCAGGTTGTCAGTCTAGATTTTATGCGCAGATGGAGAAAAAGCGCAGAATTTTTGTAATGAGATGAAAAGCAGAAATAATAAGAAATAATAAGAAAAGATGAAATGAAAGCCTGCTCACAACCCCGCCCAGCCTTGCGAACTGGGTATGGTGGATTAAGAACCCGGTTCAACGCTCGAGCAAGCGCTCTCCACTCAAGGTGTTCACAGCAACTGATAGGAACTCATATGGGGAAATTATAGAAAAGAAATAATAAGATAAAGAGAATAAATTTCAACGCACCTCAATAAACGGAGCCCCACATACAGTACCTCAGAAAAGTGGATCTTCCGACCAGTGTTTTTGTTGACGCCGCAACCAGATGATGTAGCTGCTTCGCAGAGACGTCTTACTGCACAAATTACAAATAAATTTTATTCTTCGATTAGAAAATCCAAGCGCTTTCAGAGCCCTCCGAAGAGAGTCCGGGATGAAACCACGCACACCTGCCTCAACCGAAAAAGAAACGACCTGCCACCCGTTTGCTCGGCATTGATCGGCCAGATCCGCATACCGCCTGTCCTTCCGCGAGTTACTGACACTGAATCTGTCCTCAGCACAAACTGTCAACTCCATCCAGAATACAATCCTACGACTCGTAGAGTACAGAACTATATCTGGTCTTAGGGTGGTAAGTGCAACACAGCTAGGGAAAGAAATCTTTGCACTAACTGAGTCGACAAGAAGTTTCCAGTCTGAGGCCGCTGACAGGAGATCAGTCGTAACCAACTTTCGTCTGGGCTGAACGCGAACTGGCTTCTCTCCCGCCTTGCAAAACGAGATGAAGTCAAGCTCATTTGAATTTTCGGTTTGTACGGTGTTTGCAGCAGTGCGGATTCGAATCTCCTCACGCATGTTCCTGACGATGACCCCGAGTACGTTGTCGTGCCTCCAGGTGTAACGTCCCTGGTCCAGCGCTACGCGACAAGCGCCAAGCACGTGGCGCGTAGTACAGGCCCAGGTACGGCACAAACTACAGTACGGATCCACTACGGTGTTTCCCCAACGGCGTAGGTTCGTCGGAGAAGGTAGCACGTCGAGGGTTGATGCGAGAAGAAATTTCAAATCCTTACCAGTACCACCGTACAAAAGGGATTTCCACGAGAGGTCCTGCCACATCACCGATGTCCACTCCAACCACTTGCCTTGCACCTGAAGAGTCTTCAGCCTCAAAATCTGCTCCTGCGCGTTGATCTCCTCAAATGTTTGAAGGAGATCCTTCCTCGGGGGTTTGGAATGCTGCTTCGGAGCACGAGCACCCAACCCTGCACGATGACTTGAAGATGACGGTGGACGGAGAGTCCCTGAACCTACTGATGCCTCTGCACACTCCAGCTCTATTGTCGCCGCATATCGCTTTGTCAGCTTCGCATCCTTACTCCGACGCAGAGTGTACAGCGCCCTCATGCGCGCGTCCCCACTCGATCGAAGAATGTGCCATTTGATGGACTGGCACTTTTTCCACACCGTAGGAAGGTAGTGGAGGCGTAAGCCAAAGCGTTTGCGACTGCCAATAAAAAGAATG
>NC_088655.1:27442784-27476804 GCF_964019385.1 Sycon ciliatum | reverse complement strand
CCAGAGTGTGCAACACTGTAAGTCTGTAGAATGCAGTGCCACCAAGACTCAAGCAAGAGTACATAACCCCCAGAGCAGGGAGTCGTAAAATACCGGTATTTTACGACTCCCTGCTCCGGAGTGTGCAACACTGTAGAATGCAGTACTTGCGCAGTGCCACCAAGACGGCAAGAGAACATAACCCCCAGAGCAGGGAGTCGTAAAATACCGGTATTTTACGACTCCGTGCCCCAGAGTGTGCAACACTGTAGAATGCAAAAAATTAAAAAATGCAGTGCCACCAAGAGTACATAACCCGGGCCCCAGAGCAGGGAGTCGTAAAATACCGGTATTTTACGACTCCCTGTCCCAGAGTGTGCAACACTGTAGAATTTTTTTTTTTTTTTTTTTTTCTGGACCAGTCACAACTCTTTATTGCACTCAGAAAAATAATAAGGCACCCATTTTGATAGTCCAGGGGATGGCCCACGCCTGGTAAAAAGAATAAACAGAAAAAGAAAAAGAAAAAAAGAAAATAATAAGGCACCCATTTTGATAATCCAGGGGATGGCCCACGCCTGGTAAAAAGAATAAAATAGAAAAGAAGCAACACTGTAGAATGCAGTGTCACCAAGAGTACATAACCCCCAGAGCAGGGAGTCGTAAAATACCGGTATTTTACGACTCCCTGCTCCAGAGTGTGCAACACTGTAGAATGCAGTGCCACCAAGAGTACATAACCCCCAGAGCAGGGAGTCGTAAAATACCGGTATTTTACGACTCCCTGCCCCAGAGTGTGCAACACTGTAGAATGCAGTGCCACCAAGAGTCCGACGTGTTATCGGCAAGGCCATATTGATGGTAGTTGTGGTGTCAGATAGAGTTTATTCACAACTAGCAAGGAGGACAACAAACGAAGAACAACATTCCAAGCAGTGTGCGAACACAAAAGGGAAGTGTGTACGAACACCAAGGAAAGTGTGTACGAGCGCATATGGAAGCAGGATCTCTAGGCGGGTGCATACGGGGTGCGGGAGTTGCACCATATACGGAAGTATGCCATATACATCATGCCCCTCCTAAGATAAAAACGTACAAGTGTTTATCTAATCAACAAAAATAATGTGAAAATTGCATGTGCGTAGCAAATGACATGTCGCGGAGCAGCAGCAACTTCCAACAGAAAAGGGATAATTGCAAAAATTATATACATGAAGGTTTTCAACTGCGAAACAACGGGAATGACAATTGAATACTGTAGTAGGTACAACGGAAATCAACAACTGAACAGAGCGAGTGTTAATTGTACGATTGTCCACGCATTGAAATAATGTTAAAGGGGACATTCTGTCGCCGGGGACGTTGGCTTGTTCGAGGTGGTACCTGAACAGTTGACTGTGGCGACGACTGAGTCACAGGGACTGCTTGTGGTGCAGCGTCGGGTACGGGAGACGATGTAGGCATGGCTGTTGAAGCTGGAGTAGGAGGACGGTACGGGCGGAGGTAGCGACGGTTGCGCCAATATACGCGTCCACTCGGTAGCTTGACGTAGTAGTCGCGGTGGTCACCGATAGCCACGACAACGCCGCGGGAAGACCACCGTTTTGTCTTCGGGTGCTGAATGTCAACGTGCGTCCCGATAGACAAGTGGGGGAGCTCTCGGTGAGGCTGACTGGGAGGCTGGTCTACTCGATCAACATCATCCATGTCAGATGCGGTGTCTTGCCAGTGGGAGTCGAACTGGCTCCATTGGGCGAGAACGAAGGAGACGAGTGGGCGACCATACAGTAACTGGGCAGGACTCTTTCCCGAAGTGCCAGGAGTATTGCGCCACTCGAGAAGGCCACGCTGGAAAGCATCGGTGTCTAGATTACCGTCATTGGTAGTCTTTTCCACCAGGTACTTCATTGCCTTCACGGCTGCCTCCGCATGTCCGTTCGACTGTGGGTAGTGAGGGGACGACTTGATATGACGGATTCCCCAGCGCTCGCAAAATTCAGCAAATCTGTGAGACGCAAACTGAGGACCGCCGTCCGTTGAAATGACCTGTGGTACGCCTACGTCTGGGAACCACCTGCGGAAATGACGGATGACGTCAGCTGATGTGGCTGAGTGACCAAGCTTGGCTATGCATGGCCATCCGGTTAAGCGGTCGACGAATACCAAATACTCGCAACCTTGGCAACTGAAAAGGTCAGCACTAACACTTTCGAATGGCAAAGTGGGCTTGCGGTCAGAAATGGGCGGTTCGGCAGACTGAGACGGCTGAAATTCACGGCATGCATCACAGCTGCGGACTAGCGTTTCTAACTCACTGTTCATTCCGGGCCAATACACTGTCTGACGGGCACGTCGTTTGGTACGGGTCAGACCTTGGTGGGCTGCGTGAAGGTCGATCAGCGTTGACGCACGCAGAGAGGCTGGGACGACTATGCGTAGACCTTTCAGGACTATGCCATTGTCGGTGGACAAATGTTCACGCACGTTCCAATACGCACGAAGAGGCTCGGGCAGCTGCTTTTGTGCTGAGGGAAATCCGTTCTGGATATACCCGAGTAGCATCTGGTAGTCAGGATCAGATGCTGCTGCGGCACGGAGCTTAGCGAACTGGAGACTCTGGGGACCATCTTGGAGTAGACAGATACGGATACTGCGGCAGGACAGTGCTGGATCTTCTCCAAGTTCATCATCACTAGTCGGGATTGATACAGGATGTCGTGAGAGGGCGTCTGCGAATACGTGCTCTGAACCCTTACGCCACGATGCTTTCACTTGATACGGACGAAGTTTCATGATCAATCGGAGTAGACGAGAGTTCTCAATCTGGTCAAGGGTGTAGCTGTTGATAATCGGTACAAGCGGACGATGGTCGGTGATTAGTGAGAACTGTGCACCAGATAGATACAAGCGGCACTTGTGCACTGCCCAGACGACTGCGAGGCACTCGAGCTCGATTACAGCGTACCTTGTTTCAGCGTCAGATAAGAAACGACTTCCACACTGGATGAGGTGCCATTGCTGGTCATCATGCTGTTGCCATAGGGCAAATCCGAGGCCATTCTTCACAGATGCATCAGTCTCGAGACGGAGAGGCTTGCCAGGCTGGAAGAAAGCTAACACTGGTGACTCAGTCAGGATGGCTTTGACGGCTTCGAATGCTATGGTGTGCTGCTGATCCCAGGCGAACTCATTGCTGGTTTTCAGGAGTGGGCGAAGCGGCTCACTTAGTTCAGCAATGCGCGGTGTGAAGTCGCTGCATTGGTTGACCAAACCGAAGAACGAGCGGAGGTCAGTGCGGTTGCAAGGCACTTCGAACTGGCGAATGGCAGATGTCTTGCTACCATCAACGGCATAACCATCAGCATTGATGACGAATCCGCAGAACTGTACTTCACTAGCGCCGAATACAAACTTGTGTGGGCTGAGCGTAATGTGATGCTCACGGGCACGGTGAAGGACGTCACGAACGTGGGTGACGTGGTCTTGAAAATCGACGTCATGTACTAGGCCGTCATCAACGACTTTGACGAAGTTAGCGAGGCGGTCAAATGCTGCGTCTGTGCGGCAGTTGAATTCATCACCTGCTGAGGACAGACCTTGAGGGTTGCGGCAATAGCGATACCGACCCCAGGGCGTGATGAATGTCGTGAGCGGCTTCGAGTCGTCGGACAGGGGTATTTGCCAGTACCCATGACGAGCGTCGAGTGTGGTGAAGAAACGGGCTTTACCAATAGCTGTCACGGCGTCACGCGGAGTACGAGCTGGGTGTGTTGGTCGGCAGACTTGGTCGTTGAGTTTACGCAAATCAACGGTGAGGCGCTTCTCGTTAGAAGATTTCTTATCTGCGATGACGATCGGGTGGCACCAGTCTGACGGTTCAGTGACTGGCTCAATAATTCCATTGATCACCATGTCGTCCAGTTGAGATTTTATCTGATCTCGGAATGCGAATGGGATTGCGCGGGCACCATTAACACGAGTTGGTGTGGCGTCAGATTGAAGCTTTATCTCCATGGGAGGACCAGCCATGGGCTTCAATTGGGAGTCGTCGAATACATCAGCAAACTCTTGCATCAGCTGAGCCTTAACATCAGCAATGTCTGCACTTCTGGGTTCGGACTTCACACGGGAGATCCGCGGCCAGGACTCAGGGAGAATGCCAAGAGCACGGAGAGATTGGCATGACAGCAACGCCTCATCGAGGTCTTCATACACATGAAGTACCGTGGTGTGCTGGGCTGAGCCAATGGAGAGCGTGGCAGAAATCTTTCCCAGGCTAACCAGAGAGGTGCCGTTTGCTGCTGAAACAGTGTCGGAATCGACGGCAAGGTTCTCAGGGAAGCCACCTAGCTGGGAAAGATGTGCTGGCCCAATGGCGTCAACATCGCTGCCGGTGTCTGGAATCCATGTCATGGCTTCGGCGGTCGGTTCTGTGTTGAGCTGCGTGTGGACACTGAGTTCTAGACCATGTCGAACAGAGGCACGTTGCAACTTAAGTTGGCCGACTTTGCCGGATGCTGTTGGTTTGCCTTTGTGCGGGCACATGGACTGGAAATGTCCGACACGTTGACATCCGTTACATTTGCGTGACTTCGCAGGACATGTGCCTTTGGTGTGGGGACTGCGACCACAGCTGGGACACTTGTCACCTGCGGGCTTGTCTGGTGTAGACTTCACGGGTGCGGGCCGGCTCGCCTTCTGCTGTTTATAAGATGATTTCTGAGCTGCGTGCACGTGACCACTGGAGGGAATGCCAGAGGAAGTTTGGCAGGCTGCTTCCTCAGCACGGCAGAGCTTCACGGTTGCCTCCAGATCCAAGTTCTGGAGGGCCAGCAGCTTGTGACGCACGTCGTCCTCAAATACGCCTGTCACAATGCGGTCACGTAGTATGTCGTTGTTGAATTTCAACAGGCCTGCCTTGCAGGGGTTGCACATCGCCTGGTTGCAGTTATGACATACTGAACACCCAGAAAAGTCACACGCGTGAAACAGTTCACGGAGGGCCGTATAAAAGGAGTCAAATGATTCCCCACGCTGCTGCCGTCTCTTGTAAAATTCGATTCGGTCGAGCAGCGGGTTCCTCTGCCGCCGGATGTACTGCTGGAGGACCGGGATGGCATCAGCAATGTCAGCGTCTTCCGGGAAGGCGATAATGCCTTCTCGGATGAAACGGCGCAGGTCCTCATCTAGGGCCTGGCGGAACGCTGACATACGTGTATGGCGGTCGTGGCTGGCGAGACGTTGGCATTGCGCATAGTCACGCCAGGCCTCCTCCCAAGCGGTAAATTCTGCCATTGTGGCAGTAGATAACAATACTGGTCGTTCTGCGGACACAGACTTGGGTGCGGGTGGGGTTGTAGAACTAGTACTGGTCTGGTTGGACATCCTTTCCATCAGGGTCTGAAACTGTTGATCTCGCAGTGCAGACGCCTGTGCCTGAGTTGTCAGGAGCTGCAGGAGCGTGGCGACGTCAGGCACTCCATTACCAGAAGGTGCTGCGGGATCGCTGCTCGCCATGCTGATCACAAATGCTCGTTGTGACAGCTCACACGACTACGTCCTACGAAATAAATTGAACAACACTCCTATCTAAAACGAACTAACAAACTAACTGCAGGGTAATCTAATCCAAATCCAACGGAGTGCTACACTGCTACTGGGCCAGGTAAAACACTACAAACTAGGTTGGTGTGGACAGAATGGAAACTACAGGACGAAATGTTCACTGCGCCATGTGGTGTCAGATAGAGTTTATTCACAACTAGCAAGGAGGACAACAAACGAAGAACAACATTCCAAGCAGTGTGCGAACACAAAAGGGAAGTGTGTACGAACACCAAGGAAAGTGTGTACGAGCGCATATGGAAGCAGGATCTCTAGGCGGGTGCATACGGGGTGCGGGAGTTGCACCATATACGGAAGTATGCCATATACATCAGTAGTAGGCCCAGCAATTCAGCAAGCCACAGGGTGCCTCCAACTGTGTGCAGGCCAACAGAGCGGCATAGAAGCAGCCATCCACGCTATGCGATCCGCATTCGCGCAAGACGACACTGAGGCCGTGCTCCTAGCCGATGCATCAAATGCGTTCAATCGTATCAACCGCAACGTATGCATTCGCAACATCCAGCATCTGTGCCCAGAATTCTCCACCACCATCGTCAATACGTACCGGTCCCCATCCCGGCTGTTCGTCGGTGGCGAGACCATTCTCTCCTGTGAAGGAACTACACAAGGCGATCCGCTCGCAATGACGATGTATGCGTTGGGCACCGTGCCTCTCATCCGTCGTGCTGCCTCTAGCAAGGCCGTACAAGCGTGGTTCGCAGATGATTCCACAGCAGCAAGCACTCTCACCAGGCTTCATAAGTGGTGGTCCATCCTGGAAGAAGAAGGTCCATCCTATGGATACTACATCAACGCCAAAAAGTCGATACTTTTGGTGAAGCCCGAGTGCTTAGATCGAGCCAGGGAAATCTTCCAGGACTCCAGCATAGACATCCGGTCGGATGGGTGTCGCCACCTAGGTGCCGTCCTCGGATCACCAACATTCTGTTCGGCATATGTGTCAGGCAAGGTGGATGAGTGGTGTCGCGAAGTGGATGTTCTGGCTGAGTTCGCCCGCACCCAACGTTGCCAACCACAAGCGGCATTTGCTGCCTTCGGCCAGGGAGTTCGCCATAAGTGGTCCTTTGTCGCCCGGACAGTGCCAAATACGACCGACCTGCTCGCACCCTTGGCCCTGAGGAAAGAATCCGTAGCAAATTCATCCCTGCCATCATCAACCGCGTCCCGCGCGCCAGGAGACATCGAGCGTGCCATGCTGGCCCTACCGTGCAGGGACGGAGGGCTGGGGATCGTCAACCCATCCTCCCTTGCCTCCCAGTTCCAGGACTCTATGCATATTACCAAGTCTCTCGTGCAGAAGATCCTCCAACAAGATCAGTCAGCAGAAGGCGTCCCAGCTGCTACCATCACAGCCAAGGCAGAGATTGTTTCCCAGTCCCGGCGCCTGGCGAAGGAAGCTGTTGCCTCGGTCATTGCCACCTCCACCAGCACCGCCGCGGCAGAGCGCACCCTGAATCTTGCTGCTGAAAAGGGCGCCTCCAGCTGGTTGACCTGTCGGCCCCTTCGTCAGTATGGTTTCAACCTACACAAGCAGGCTTTCTGGGACGCTCTCTGCCTACGGTATGGTTGGACCCCTCCAGGCCTGCCAACAGAATGTGTGTGCGGCAAAGCGTTTTCACCGGAACACGCGCTGTCTTGCCCAACTGGTGGCTACCCCGCCATGCGGCATAATGATCTACGGGATCTCACCGCATCTCTCCTGCGTGAAGTGGCCCATGATGTCCAGGTCGAGCCACATCTCCAGCCGCTAACCGGTGAGACCTTCCGTCACCGTTCCGCCATCTCCGAGGATGATGCCCGCCTGGATGTGGCCGCATCGGGTGTCTGGGGTGGACGTTTCGAACGGGCACTACTGGGGGTGACATCCGGATGTTCAACCCGCACGCCCGCTCCAACCGCCAGCAGTCCATCACGGCCACCTACCGGAAGCATGAGGCCAAGAAAAGGCGCGCGTACGAAGAACGCGTCCGGGAAGTTGAACACGCGTCCTTTTCTCCCATTGTGTTCAGCGCTTCCGGCGGCTACGGCAAGTCCGCCTCCGCTTTTTTCAAGCGTGTCGCCTCTAAGCTCGCCGACAAGAGAAAGGAGCCCTTCTCCTCACTTCTTGCCTTTATAAGGTCAAGGGTTTCCTTTTCTCTTATTCGTGCCTCCACTGCCAGCCTCCGTGGTCACCGCAGGCCACGGTCTCAAGATGCCCGCCAGAGAGTCATTGACTCTGATGCTTCTGTGGTCCTTGCTGCTGCAGAGTGCTTTCGGTAACTATCCGTGGTGTGTTTGGCTACTGTTCTGCTTCATTCCCCCCCCCCTTTTTCATGATTTTGCATGTTATCATTTTCTCGGATTCCGGTTTTCCACTCTGTTATGTTCGAATCCATAGTCTGTACATGATTTGTACGCAACTTCTCATTGTTTTTTTTATTTTTGTTTTTTTTACCAGGCGTGGGCCATCCCCTGATCATAGGTGCCAAACATTTTGCGTTTTTCAATGTGAACTAGGCTTGTATAATACGAAAAAAGAAAGTTACGACTCCTTGTAAAAAAAAAAGAAAAAAAAGTGCCACCAAGAGTACATAACCCCCAGAGCAGGGAGTCGTAAAATACCGGTATTTTACGACTCCCTGCCCCAGAGTGCGCAACGCCTGATCCAGCTTTGCATAGGGTCTTGGTCGAGCGTAATCGGATCTTTGCGTCATACTAATACCGCACACATCTGAGAGTCGTGGGTACTCTTGGATCAAAAACAATGGGGCTGTTAAGTGTGACGTCACGGCCCCTTCGATACGCATAGCAACGGAGAGCACTGGGGACAAACAAAAGTCGCGTCCTCTGGATGGAACCAGTTGTCAAAGGCAACAGCATCTAAATGACTGGAGAGAGAGCAGTTTTTCTTTGCTTTTTCTTCAAGCGATTGTTGTCGCTCTTTACTCCTTGTTCTTTCCTCTACAAATCTCCTGTAGTCGTCGAGGGTCTTCATAATGGCTGTGAAATTGGCTGCACACTGTAAAACTCCGTGTTTGAGAGTGCTTTGAAGATTCTTCGCCTCCTGATGGATCAAAGTACGAGCGCTCCCTGTGGATTCGATTATATGTAGGTGAGTTGTTCAAGAAATCAGTGTCTTCTTTCTGTCTCTGCCCTCACGTTGGCACAATAATATCAGCCTGAGGCCTCTATATCCATGACATCTCGCACCTCCCGTAAACTGCATGACTTAGATTATTCTCGCCCTCCGTGGTGATTGAAGACCCATGGAAGAAGTTATTATGTTCAGAATGATGTCCTGAGAATATAAAATAAAATAATTCTAGGGAATTGTTACAGGGTATTTTGGAAGGATGGAGAGAGAGAGAGAGAGAGAGAGAGAGAGAGAGAGAGCACTGTTTGAAATGTTTGTCTCACTGTAATTACTCCAGATTATTGAATGGTGTATGATCTACTCGATATTTTCCACAATGGTTTTCCTCATTTGCGGGATCTCTTCTTTTGCTGTTTGCGTGTTTACAGGAAGTGACTGTCTGGTGTACTATAGTATCTGCACCAGATCCTGGGGACATGAAATCAGATGCAGAGGCAGGGTCGTCCAGTGATGCAACACTGCCGTTCTATGTGCAACGTCACCGGTAATTCCCCCGGCGAGAACACAAAAAGACAAACACGTCAAGAGACTACAGTATTGACCGTTCTGGGAATGAATCGTGACTGCTCGGACAGTCGATAATCGAAACACAGAGCACCAGCATGATGTTTTGATATTGGAAACCACACACCAGCTCAATTCTCAAGCCCAGAAATTGATGAACACAAAACACAGAGCGACGCAACAAAAGATCATCCGGCAACCAAACCAACCTGGGTCTAATGCACTGAATAGTCCTGAAGTATGCAGGCCACACAAAGCAGTGCAAGCACATACTGTTACAATGTACATGCATTGCAGAACAAAGTGTCACCAAAGATACACAGGGTTATAGCTGCACACTCGTGCATATGCTCGCTCAGCCCAAGAACACGCATGATGATAGAAATAATCCGGGGGAAACACGCTAGCACCGAAGTAAGCATCAAGACGTAAATAGTCGTCATCACAAGCCCATAGCCCTAAGGCCGTCGGGGCGTCACAGAGCAAGTATGAACAAGCGAGCGCCATAAAAATCGATCGCGTGCAGCAGCGAGCAGGGTTTTTTTCTGCGTACCTCTCATTTTTGTTTGTTTCTCTCTGATACTGTATTGATGCCGGTACCTGTACCTCGATGTGCTCCTCTATCTGCAGTCGCCTTTAACCTTCGGTCAAGTTAACGTTTATTGTGCTCTATTTATCGTGCGAATCAAAATAAACAATAATAACACAAGTCGTGCTAGAGTGACGACATATTTGCGTGTAGTAGGGTTGATGCGATGGGACGTTATAATTAGGTGGAACAGAACACACATTGGGCAAATTGATTGGGCATCATTGATTGTGCTCAGTCTAAACAGTGAACATAATAATTATCTCCAGTGACAGATTGTAGCGGCTAGCCTCCAATAGGTAGCTGGCACTAGTCGCTACTGCTTGTTTGACAGGTGCCGCCAGAACCCCTGTTGTGTCATGCTATAGATGCACATGCCCTATTCTGGGGCATACTGAGGTACTTTGATTTTGTTGACTGCATGTAGACAGCATCCAATAGTAGTACTCGTAGACCTTGGCTCTTTGTAGGTCAACCACCATCGCATGGATCGATCGGTGACTATGCACTTGGAGGTTGGAATAGCTCGCGCTGAACAGATCTTGCCATGGCCCAGGGAGTGAACTCGCTTACTCGACTATCCCGGTTTTAGTTAACCAGCATGAGTGGTGCAATTTGTCCATACCATGTTGCGAGCTCACAGTTGTTTGGGCAGGTTTTGAGCTGCACCACGAAACAAAGCGAAACTTAACGGCGTGACTGTAGAGCAAGGAAGCGGCGAGACGGCACTTCCAGGACGAGACAGGCAGTAGAGATAAGTTCACAGCACGAGCAACCTCTCAAACCCTGCCGGTACTCCACAGTTACAAGAAAATGTCGGACTGGACGACGCGCCAATGCAAACCTGCTACATCCACCCAGGCAGACAGCTGCTAAACCAGGCCAATGTCGACCCACTGCATACCGGTATGTCAATGTCAAACAGATCCTGCAGGAGAAGACTGGGATGATATTGGCGTCCAGGGTACGGACACCAGTCACATTTCCTGCGTCTTTTGCAGCATACAGGATAGACTCATCACTATAAAGTCCACTACTTCGTGATTTTTATTTGTAGAATACATGACAGGCGTATTCAGTGTGCCTCGCAGGACTGCGAGATGCTTCAGAAGACCAGGCTCGACCTTTCTGGACCGCCATTCACCGACGGTGGGCTACACAATGCTGGAGGAACTAGATTCCAGTGAAAACCCAAGATTCCTTTGCTCCTGGACGCTCCGACGTGTTGTGATATCTGCCAGGTGCGCAGTAACTAGTATTTTCATCGCTATAGCGAGGACGACGCCGATCGGCAAACTCTCGCTCACAGCCATCACCAGCCTCTCAAAACCATCACTTGGCATCCCCAGAGGTATAGGAGAAAGCCAAAACAGCTCTCAACAAACAAAAGCTAAGGATGATGGAAAGAGAGCATGTCAAAAAGAAGACGAACAGTATGAAGTTCAAAATGGGTTTGAACACTCGTGCCACCAACTATACCACTTTCAATAAATCGTGACGCCATTTTGTTTTAACACGCATACGGTCCATTGACTCTCCTATCTCTCGTAACATCTTCTGAAGCCAGGTGAGACGACGAGTAGCGGAGATAACCGAACGAAATAATGTCGTATGTTTTGAAATTTTGGCTGAACATATCTCAGGAGAGATGGCATGTATGAACTTAGTCCATGTGAACTCAATCAGCCCATGAACTAACCCAGGAACAAATGCTTTCCTTGCAGACGTGCATGTGTCTATCCAATCTACACGTAGAGATCATTCCATGCCCTCAATGAATGGCCTATTTATATATTATTTGTCCATACACTTCATCTGCATGTTGTCTCCATGGAGAAGGGTATTGTTTATTTCATATGAAGAAGTTCGGGCAATATATGCTTTCCTCTGGTAAAATTCTGTTGACCTGATGTTCTTTCTATCTTCACGGGTAGCTTAGGTGAGGTACCATCACCATCGTGTTTACATGATGGTCAAACACTGCACCGTTCTTTGTTGTGACATGACGTAAGTTATTGTAAGTGCTCGCAGACTCCATACGTTCCAGCAACACCTAGCATGGTTTTCCGTGAACGTTGTGGGTGAACAAATTCCTGTCCAACATATTTATACAGACATGCCAGCACACAAAATGCACCATACACACACTTGTCCTGCCCTGTCGAGTCACTGCCACGTGGGCCCGGAGGGGCAGTGGAGAGAGAATGGGAGAACGCCGCCCCATGCGCCCGGGACACAAAAACAAGAGTTTGTCTACGTAGGGAGCAACACACATACATATACATACACCACACACACACACACACACACACACACACACACACATACACACACATACACATACACACATACACACAAAATGAGAGTTTGGGTCATCTGCCACGAGACTGACGTGCGGCCGGGGAGAGCTTCAGCAGCGGTGTCTATTCCTGCCCTGGACCGAACGGAAGCAGCGGTCGCAGGACACACAGTATTCACCACAACACGGCTCCACTGTCGTTGGTGGGCTGAGCCACACACTTGTGACGGGCAAGAACGCCACAGCTAAGAAAGCAACGGCCACAGCGATCACACTGGCATGCTCCACGCTGCTCCTGCACACACACACACTCTCTCTCTCTCACACACACACACACACACACACACACACGTGCGCACATACTGCAAGAAAGAAAGAGAGCATGAGTGTCAGATTCTTGCATAGGAAGTGTTTATCAGCACACACTTACACATGCACATGCAGGCACTCAACGACCAACTATGCACCATGCCGTATGTTCGTCAAACATAAGATTGCAATACCAAAGAACAACATATACAAGATCACTTACTTCGTTCTCCTCCAAGTGTGTCCTCCCCAGCCAGGCCATCTCCTGCATTTCCCTAGGCGGGATGTAGCCTACGAAATGGTTTCTCTAGACTTGGAGAAGATGCTTGGTATTCGCCATCTCTCCTGAGAAATGTTCAGCCAAAATTTCAAAACACACGACATTATTTCGTTCGCTAATCTCCGCTACTCGTCGTCTCACCTGGCTTCAGAAGATGTTACGAGAGATAGGAGAGTCTCCAGCAGGCAGCGCATCCATCTTCAGGAAGTGGAAAGAGCAAACGGCATGGTCCTTGGTTGAGGTAAATGCTGAACGTTTGATTTGTCCCAACCAAGATTTCAGCACTTGGTTCGTCACGATTTTCGCTTGCCAGCTAACGTCTCCGCACTCCAGCTTTCCCCTGTCGGTGTCACGTCCCAGTACACAACGGAGAGGACTACTAATAAACAGTTCACGGCACTAACAGCCTTGAACACAGTACTTCTTTCACTTCGTGAATACAAGAAGACAACTGAAAATGACACAATTCTGCAGTGATCGACCTTCTCTCTCACGGAGCTAAGCAGAATGTGCGTCATCACCTGTAGTCGCCATGGAAACGGGATCAGGAAATCGGCGATATGGCAAGTTTCCCTTGCCGTACGCAAGCGAGATATATACCATCGGAACCGATATCCAATTGTCTTTCATCTGAGCCCTACTTGAAAAATCGATGCACTTCCCCTTTAACAGCCCCATGGTGCCCTGGCCCTCGAGACCGGCCTCGCGCTGGTATGGAGTGCACGCATGACATCAGAAGATCCGATTACGCTCGACCAAGACCCCATGCAGAGCTGGATCAGGCATTGCACACTCTGGGGGGGGGGGGGGTTATGTACCCTTGGTGGCACACATCAACAGGCAACAAGATGCCACAGGAAAGCCGGTTACAGCCAGACCTCGCTTAATTAATTTAACCACACACATCTGTTTTCCACAAAAATATCCGGATAGGCGAGGGAACTGGATAACCAAACGCCGGTTTTAAAAGTTGGATGCACCACGTATGCTGTAAATCTGTAACCAGCTATTTTGTTCCGGATGGCGAGGGATCCGGATAAAAGAGGACTGGACAAGCGAGGTCTGACTGTACTAGTCTTTCCGCAAATCGGCCCGTTTTTTCTTTGCCTATTCGGATTTTCGCTAAGCTCAAGTACACATCAGATTCGGTTGCACAATCAGCTGATTGTTTGAAAATCGGCTAAAAGAATTGTTGGCATATTTGCTTCAACTTCGGATTGGTGAGATATTGGAAGATTCGGAGAAGGCAGAGAGTATGGTCCGGCGGATAATGCTCCGAAAATGTTCGTATAATGCTAACCATAATGCTCCAAAAACTGCCTTATAGTGCTGATTATAATGCTTCAGAATTGTGATCAACAGAACGAGCTGAACCGACATTTCACAAAGGCTTTTATTGTGTTCAAAAAACGAGTGGATACGAAGGCAGTGAAGAACATGGAAGAAAGAAAAAATGTTATATGGAGAAAATGATGAACAAAACATTCCACACACTGATCGCAATTCTAAAACTATTGTCGCCTCGACGCCTATTTATAATGCTTCAGCAAGGGATATAATGCTCTTGATTTGGGACAAAAATGGAAGAAAGTCTGCACATTGTCAAACTTCCAGGAAATTATGCATATCGTCGATCTGCATCTGAAGTTGCCACCTTCTCTCTGACGAGCTCCACTACTTCTTAGCACTATAAGACATGATCGCTTCTCCATTGATTGCTCTCCATTCCAACTTTGATGCAGGCTTGTGGCAGAATAGTCGCTGTATCAAATCCCTCCCCTAATTATCCATGTAGGGAGAGATGAAACCATTATTGCAGGTAGTCATTCATTGTTGGGATGAAGTTAATCTTGGCAAATAGTATTCCTGCCTGCAGACAAGCTGTCACTGCATCCACTCTGTGAATAATGTCTTCATCTGAAACACCAGACGTGAGGCCAGCTCCTGAGATCCGATCTCAGATGGAGAGCCCTCCCATTTGCGGAAATCCTGAAAACACGTGGTCGGAAGTTATTTTGCCACTCCACATTCTTTGCTTGTGCTCTCATCTTCTCCTTGAGATCTTCTCCTTGAGATGGTGTGTAGACGTATGGCTTGCCACAATACTCTTCCTTTCTGATAGCATTTGACTGTAGGCCTGGCATTACAACCGTCCACAACTTGCTAACTGTACGCGCTTCATCAGGAAAGTAAGACAGGCGCTGCTGAGCAATCGACTTGGTACTGAGTCCATGAGAAATTCTAGTTCTTTTCGAGCCTCCTAAGCTGGACTCGGCAAAGGCAGTTCTTTTGGAACGAGCTCTTTCTGTTTATAGCCGCTCCTTCATCCTGGTCCAAATTTAGCAATGCATCAGTGTCTACTTCAGTATCGCTAGAGATGCTATCGCCAGAGCCTCTGGTGCAACTAGAAAACTCTTCTTCGTCTGTTTGATATTCACTTCGCGTATGTCTCCTCCATAGCTCTCCATTATTCTAAAAGTAAAAGAAACCTCGTAAATTATTTCTCCGGATTTGTGTCACTTGAACTGCATGCCTAGCGCCTCGGCCTCGGTTGGGCATGCTTCACAAGTGGCTTGTATACATTTACCTGACCACATTGCTACAATCATAACGCTTTTATGTAGCAATAGTTATGTAGCGTTAGCGCTATAGGTGTTACGTGTCTGTACTGTGTACACAATCACACAAAGTCATGCGCCGGTACAATGCATAGTGCTCAAATGCCCGGAATGGGCGGAGCGTAGTACGCAAGAGGTACACAAAAGGAGTAAAATAGGGCTGTTTCGTTGTTAGTTTCATGGCAAAAACCAATCATCAGACAACATCTCATGATCATGATTGTAGCCGATTGTTGCCAAAAACCTGGGATTTCCCGATATTATCCACTATGAAACTCGTTATGGCGCTCAAACCTCACATAATGCTCGATTTGTTCCTTTCTAATGCTCCATAATGCTCTGATGCTCGGATAGTCGTATAATGCCGAATATAATGCCGGCATTATCCGCTGGACCCTAGCTATAGCGGAGAGCCCGAACGTGCGGATTTTCAAAATCAGATAAGGAAAAAAAAACAAAAAAAAACAAACAATTCTTCTGTTTGTATTTACAGTGATCCCCCCCCCCCCCCCCCGGGACCGGTTAATACTTTTCTTCTCTCTGACTTTATTTTGCGCTACATATTATTAGTTCGTATCCGAGTATTATGTATATGTTATCGCATGGTTGCGAGGGCCTTATGGCATATTATTGCCCCGAGAGGTTAGCCCGAGGGCCGTAGGCCCGAGGGCTAACCTCGAGGGCTAACCTCGAGGCAATTATTAGCTTTTCGGGAAGACAAAAGTAGCAACTACATGCAGTTGTAACCCTGCTTTCGCGCCGCACCGGCCATCAGGGAGGCTCTTCCGGCCTTGACTTGAGTCATGCAATTCTGGCGCCAGAATTAGAGAAATTCCGCCCTCTCTTCAGAATTGACGGAATTGGATATAATCAATTCTAACGACGGAATTTGTCACTTTTTGTGTAATCGAACTGTGCATCAACGATAACCAATTCTAGACCGAAATGCGTGTAATCGAAAGCGCCCAATATGGTACATGTATTGTACTACTCCCTGTTGTGTTGGCAACAGTCCTTGGCCTTGCCGACGTCGCGACCTTGGTACAAACTCGATACCGTATACGGTATGCCTTCGCCTGTGTGTACGGTCGATACTCACATTGACACATGCGATATGCAACAAGCGCATATGATGCACTCCTTTCGAAAGCTTTCGTCAACACTGCGTGCATGCACTGGTATGGTACCGCGGTCCGCGGTCAACAAAAATGGTCAAGAAGAAAGCACAACTGTCGCGAAATAAATTACGGTAATTATTATTATTGTTGTTTGTTGTGATTGTAGATTTTTAGCAACCTTCAGCTTTGTAGTGGGTTGTGTAGATAGAGAGGAGCATGGCGGCGACCAGGCGTTTGGCCAAGGAATTGGCCGACATTCGTAAGTCTGAGCTGAACGTGTTCACAGACATCCAGGTGAGCGAGACGAACATGTTGCTGTGGAATGGACTTCTGGTTCCTCACGACCCGCCGTACAACAAGGGTGCTTTCCGCATAGAAATTTCCTATCCGGCTGAATATCCGTTCAAGCCCCCCAAGGTGATTTTCAAGACGCCCATCTATCATCCGAATGTCGACGAGAAGGGTCAGGTGTGCCTCCCTATCGTTACCGCAGAGAACTGGAAGCCAGCAACAAAGACGGACCAAGTAATCGCGGCTCTGATTGCTTTGATCCACTCCCCTGAAGCCGGTCACCCTCTGCGTGGAGACTTGGCAGAGGAGTTCCTCAAGGATCGTAAAAAGTTTGACAAGAACGCCGAGGAGCACGCGAAGAAGTATGCGGAGAAGCGACCTGCATAACTTGCTTCAGGTGGCGTCTGTTTTAGTTGCAGTGGCTGGCAGCCAAGTCAGTCCAGTCAGTCCCCTCATGGCATGAGCCCAGCCTTTGCCATGTCATCCTGTGTACTGGAACAACTGAGCAGCACTCCATCCCTAACGCTTGTTTGGCAACCAGCTCCTGATCTGCTAGGAGCCGCTGCATTGACTGGTATGAGAACACATGACAAACATGCATGGGGGCAACCTTCTGCCGCTTTCTCTTTGTCCTCTCCTTCGTACCTTTTCGTATAACCAACACCACTTGTCTCCGTCGCCACCTCCCCCCCCATTTTTTCCGTTGGCCATTCTCAATTATTCATTTGAGTTTTGTAATGTGGTTTTACACTGCCCATATTTGGCGGGCCACATATTGTCGAATGCCCCGGGCAGGTTGTTTGAAAGTTGTCTGACGTCAAAAGTGTCACTGAGAACTGCCCGTCATGATAACAATTGTCGCCCCCCCCCCTTCACACACACACACATACACACACACTCATCCATGGATCTTCCCCCTTTCGGCCCGGGACTGAGCATCTGAGTTTGAGTTTGTGGGAGCATGGCTGTTGCGGGTCTTTCGCCGAGCATAGCTCGACTGACAGGACGCGTTCCATCAACACGAAGTGGCCGATTGGATGTATTTCTGTGAACCAGTGAACTGCTGCCTTTGACTTTTCAATGCCTTTTTATTTATGTAGCTATTTATTATTGAACAAACTTTTTTGGAGACAAAAAATCTATTTATTTATAGAGGCGTTGAGGAGACTTTATTTATGCTTTATTTATTTCCTGATTTTTGTTCCGAAGATGATGAATTCGTACTTGTCTTCCGCGATGCTTTTCAATTTCAGCTGTCAGGATTTGTTCTCCAAATGCACTGTGCGTTCGTGGCATTTTCGTTGCTTTGCGGTCGGACGTTGTGTGCACAAGCTATGCTGCGTCTGGTCGGTGTACGTGCATAGCGTGATGCACGTATGTGTGTGTTGAGTGTGCGCCTGCTTGGGTGTGTGTGTGGGTGTGTGTGCACGTGTTTACGTGTTAGCCCCTGGCGGATAATGCCGGCAGGAAAATTGCAGAATCTGGTATTTTTTTCCGGTATGTTTCCTGCATGTTTGTTTGGTGGGCGGACAAAGTAATGGAGCAAACCTCGAGGAAATTTCTGCCATAAGGTTTGCGTGGTTCTGCCAATCTCACTGCTTTTCGAGCAGAAAGATACGAGTGTTATTCTGGATCTTCATCTGCCACTTTTTGGAGCCGCTAGCCCTTGGCGGATACGGTAACTTATCCGCCAAAGCTTTACGGATGAGGCTCCAAAAAGTGGCAGATTCTCAGCGGCTTGAAAGACGCAACAATAGACCTTGTGGCATACTTCCTGGAATTCTGCCTATTTTTCTCCCGGCATTAACCGCCAAGGCAAGGGCTAGCGGAAGGAAAGATCAGGAAGAGAGTGTTGATTCAAATCTGTCATGACTTCGTAACGTTTCATCACCGCTACAACAAGGTCCAGCAAGTAGGCATATGCGGATAATGTCGGCAGAAAAGTTGGCAGAATTCGGTACTTTTTCTGGTTTCATGCATGTTTGGTATGTACATGTGGATAAAGAAATGGAGCAGAATTCGAGGAATTGCCCGTCGTAAGGTTTGTATGGTTCTGCCAATTTCACTGCTTTTCGAGCAGAATCTGCCACCTTTTCGAACGGAATCCGCCATTGCCAACCGTACCAGCAAGTACAGCCGGCTAGCCTACGCCGCTACGGTCTAGAATGACTATGTATTCGGACTCGGTATGATACTCCGACTCGTAGTCGACTCGTACTCGTAGACTGCACTCTCGTCGTCTCGATCTCCAGCCCGCCTCTGATGACCACGATGACAGTACCATGGACCTGGTACCAGTACCGGTACACATGGTACATGTACTGATGTTGCATGCATGGGATGATGCAGTCGTATGATTACAACTCTTTGACACATCACTAGTGCACTCGACTCTCTCCTGGTATCCATGGAGATAGTTACGCGTCCCAACGCGCGCCTGTGAAAACGTTGTATGTACCAACCTTCGACTTCGTTCTTGACTTGTGCAGGCCAGGTTCTGTTTGAATACAAAAATACTGAATGATCATGAAGATTATTATGACCGATCTGTCAACATGGTCAAGCATTTGCAAGACTTTGGAGGTAGTCTACTTGCTGCTGAATTTTCTCACCCGACCCAGTATTCCTACTCATTCAACCTCGCTGTCGGGCACGTTGCGAAAAATAGCACTCGCGCTTTCGCCGAAGGTGTGTTCGCGAACGAGAAACTCACGACAATTTAGTTCACCTGACACTGCGGCTAGCAGCGCTGCTTGTGACCCTATTAGTATTAGTATTAGCACTTAGCAGCCATTGGAGTGATTGGATTTGAAGTGATTAGCTACGCCTATACGGCTCAGTGTTCGTGTGGCACGCACGGCTCGTGCGATGCCAAATGCAAAGATTATAATACGGTTTATGTTGGTAGAATGATGAGGAATCAGTGGTAAGAGAGATACTGTAGCTATGGAGGTCGACGAAAGGCTCAGATGGTTAGAAAGTCGTATCGCCTCGTCTCTGAGCCCCGACGCAGAGGACTTGGCGTGGATCTTGACTAATGGCGAGACGAGGTGGGCACTGGAGGGTGTAGTGGTCAGCTGGTGTGTGTGTATGTGTGTATATGTGTGTGTGTCATGGTGTGCGTGTGTGTGTGTGTGTGTGTGTGTGTGTGTGTGTCATGGTGTGCGTGTGTGTGTGCGTGTGTATGTGTGTGTCGCTGTGTGTGTGTGTGTGTGTGTGTGTGTGTCTGTGTGAGTGTGTGTGCGCGCGCGCGTGTGTGTGTGTGTGTGTGCGTGTGTGTGTGTCTGTGTGTGTGTGTGTGTATCTACAACTCTGTACATGTATGTGTGTGTATGAATGCGTGAGTGTGCGACGGGCTTTACATGCGTACATGTATGTGCACAAGGTCGTATTGGCGTATGTGTGTGTGTGGGGGGGGGGGGGGGGGGTGGTATGACTGTGCAGTTGGTGGCGAGACGGTGTGGGTTTAATTTCCGACGATTGCGGCCGCACGCCTCTTTCTTCTCTTCCTCATTCTCTTGACCTATCGTTGATTCTCCTGGGCAATCACCAACAGCTAGTGCAGACCTAGTGCATGCAGGAATACTGTAAAAGTCCGTAAATCAGTACGTCCGTACGTTCGAGTTTAGTGGCCACGCCCGTACTAATTTCCGGGCGGGTACTGATTTTCGGGCGCGGACTAGCTTTCGGACCTGACGTGTGTGTAGTGGAGAAGTCATATTTCATGTCGATGTACATGTACGTGCTACGCGCTGCATGTGCGAACCGTACCGGTGCCGGTGCCTATTTCCGGCAGTGTGTTTATTGGGCTTGACTTGACTTGAACGACAGAGACAAAAGGAGGAAGGGGATACAGTCAAACTCCCCAGATCCGGACGTCCCTAATCCGGGCACATCCATCTACCGGGTACCTTCCTAACCCATCTAGGGTCGCAAAATGGGCATTTCAAGGAGAAAAGGCCCCAAAAACTATTGATTGGCATAAAAAATGTTTACTTGCATTAAAGTACATTATTATGTTCCGAGTTACGTGCAGTACTTGGTCCAAACCTGCCCGGATCTGGACAGTTTACTGTATTTATTTTGGGCAGGTACTTATTTACAGACGTTTACGTCTCTCTCTCTCTCTCTCTCTCCTTCTCTCTCTCTCTCTCTCTCTCTCTCTCTCTCTCTCTCTCTCTCTCTCTCTCTCTCTCTCTCTCTCTCTCTCTCTCTCTCTCTCTCTCTCTCTCTCTCTCTCTCTCTCTCTCTCTCTCTCTCTCTCTCTCTCTCTCTCTCTCTCTCTCTCTCTCTCTCTCTCTCTCTCTCTCTCTCTCTCTCTCTCTCTCTCTCTCTCTCTCTCTCTCTCTCTCTCTCTCTCTCTCTCTCTCTCTCTCTCTCTCTCTCTCTCTCTCTCTCTCTCTCTCTCTCTCTCTCTCTCTCTCTCTCTCTCTCTCTCTCTCTCTCTCTCTCTCTCTCTCGTTACAGGAATGTCTTCCTGGACTTCTTACACAGCGAGGAGTACAGGAATCTGTATGTGTATCGGGACAATGGCGGCTCGCTCTGTGTCAGCGTTGATGTGCCTGGTCGCCTCCGCAGTAAGGCTGTCGTCTTCAGCAAGCTCCAGCAGACGGGCGTCGTGAGCAAGGAAGGCATATCCGATGAGGTTGGTGAACGCCTCTCTTGCATTTTGGTTTTTTGAGCCAGGGGTATTGGTTTTTTGTTTTCACGCACTCACACACGCACACACACTCACGCAACGTACGCACACACGCACGCATGCACACACGCACACACACACGCACACACACACACACACACACACACACACACACACACACACACATGCCTCTTGACCTTGATGCGCACACCACCTTGTCAGAGACCCAGTGGACGGACTGTAAGTCTATAAATTTTCAGCCCATACAAATCTCCGCCTCCCTGTGCTAAAACACAATTCGGCTGCAACAAATTTTCGGCCTGTACTGCTGCTGCATGTGTACACTGTCACACTGGACCTTGAAAAACAAAATTTTCGGCTGCAACAAATTTTCGGCCAAATATCATCAGGCCGAAAATAGCCAAGAATAAATGTGCGCCGAATGCTTGTTGACTACAGTACACATGACTCTGTGATGGCTAATGTACTATTTGCCAAAAAAATCCGGGCAATGCTCCGCATCGTAGCCGACTACCATGTGCAGCATTGGGCGGATTTTTTTGGCGAGCATAGCAGGGTAGAGAAACGCTCGAATACTCCAGCCATAGCGGCATTGTCAGGATTTGTGGTAGTGACGCCGTGTACGTGCTTTACACTGTAGAGTCTGTTGGGTCTCATGCTGGTGCTGGTGCTCGTGTTGATTTCCACACAGCTGACGTTCTGCGACCTGTCGGCAGACCCCCTGGCCGACCTGGGTCAGGTGACACGGCAGATATTCATGCCCATGCTGCTCAAGGACTACAGGTCGCGACTGGGAGCGCACGCTGGCACCGACGTACAGACGAGGCGGCGGGAAGCACCAGCGATTTCGGCAAAAGGTAGGACAATGTTTTCCAGAAAAAAATGGACCAAAGGTTTACCAATATCGCGTAGTTGTCATTCACACACTGACAACTACAGGTAACTTGTAAACCGTTGGCCCTTTTTTCTTAATTTTAATCCTTGGGTCTCCATCCTCCGAGTGTTTTCCGTGTTCGTATGTTGAAAGGCTCTTCACAGTGCGTACTTTGAAGCGGAAATATGATGTAACCTGTGCACCAGGGAACTAAACTCAAGACGTTGTATGTGCATGTTGGACCAAGACCAGGTTCGTTTTCAACTAAAGAATGTCGATAGCTGAAAGATTGATTGTCCACAGGGTTTCATGCAATGTATTTTTTACTGCAGAGACTAGCCTCTGCAGTAAAAAATACCACCACACACACACAAATTTTGTGTGTGTGTGGTGGTGGGGGGGGGGGGGGGGGAGAGACAGAGAGAGACAGACAGAGAGACAGACAGACAGAGAGACAGACAGAGACAGAGACAATTAGGAATGGAGAGTCTGTGCTCTGTGCTTTTTCGTTTCTTTGCCTGTCTGGCCGACATCAGGGAATGAAGGTGCCGCCGCTGCTGCCGCTGGCGACAGTGGTGGCGCTTTCTCGGCTGCAAGTGCTGCTGCTGCTGCTGGCGGTGGCGATGCTATCACGGCTGCCGACGTGACGGAGTTGCTCCGTGCTCTCTGGGTGCCCGAGGCTGGCGACGGCATGCGCGGCAAGACGAAACGGCCAGTGGAGTTGCAGCGGCCCGGCGCTCGCCTGTCTCCCGGCACCGCACTGGCCCTCTCCAAGACGACGGCGGCGGCCAGCATTGGAACCACGACGACGCAGCCGCCGCGGCCGAATGGAGCGCGTCCGTTACGGGACGCGACTGCCACCGCCGCCACCGCTGCTGTCGCTCTGGGTAGTAGTGGTGGTGGTGTTGTTGCTAGCAGTGGCGGCGGCGGTGATCATGTCACGGCGGGCGATGTGAGTCCGGCCGAAGCCGGTGTGCAGCGTCTGGCCGACGCGCTGCACCGTCTGATGGTGCAGACGGAGATCGCTCACTCCACCAGCCAGGTGAGACCCCTCTCAACCGTCTATTTGTCTCTGTGCAGGTGTGTCGGACACACTACGGTCACTAACGTATTTACTGTTCCACTATCCACTATTGGTCCCGTGTACCCTGCGAATCAATAAAAGGCACTGAGCTGGGCTCTAATTTTCGAAAACATTTCAGAGGTCTCCGCCAGCCAGGTGAGACCTCTCACCAGTGAATTTGTTTCAGTGCGGGGGCGTTTAATCTTAGTTAATCAGGCATAGTGGTGGCCTGGCGCGAGCGAAACTTCTCCAAGCTGGTTGTGTTTCTCGACACAATCGTCATCCGGTGGTGACAGGGACATGCAAACTTTGCTTACCTATCTACTTACTTACTCACTTGCACGGGTGCCAGACACTCCACGGTCACTACTATATTGGCTGTACCGCTCTTTGTCCTGGGCATCCTGTAAATTCATGAAAAAGCACTGATCTGGGCTCTAAAGTTCGAAAATTTTGAATTTTCAGAGGAGCCACCCCACAAGTAAATTGTTCTTCAGGTGGCTGACTTAACTACCCTAAAATACCTTCCGGCGCCCCTGTGTCTACAGTCATCCCTTTATAACCCGGCATCATATGTGCTACGGAAATTCTGCCTGCTTAGGGCGGGTGCTGGATTCAAATCTGATTTACTGCTGCAACGTGCATGAAGTAGAAGCGATTTTCGTTACAAGAAATTATGCTCGGCTGTAGAGGGTGCTCGTTTGTAAATTGCTGAATTAACGAGGGACGACCGTATTTCACCGATTATTAGTCGCACCCTGATTTTCAGTCTCCGTCTTGTAGTTGCAGTGTGTTCCCTTGAGTACTAATAAGACCCGCTCGTTTGCAAATCATCCCCTTGTTCGACTTTCCTCCAGGTTTGGAGACTCCACTGTAGCCAATACTTGAATCCATACATCCTGTACACACACCTTGTACACACTCTCTCTAACGGTCTCTAGGCTACACTGCAATTGATATACATTAGTTAAAATTTTCGGGCAAGGCCCATCATCAGGAATTGTTTGACTTTGGTGTTTATTTCAAGAAAACGGTGTTACTTTCTTAGTATGTCTGCGGAGATACGGTGCCCGTCACAATTCATATGGATTTGTCTTAGTCTGCTGGTGCACGTGTAGGGACGCGCAGCCAACGTCATTCAGTGACGCCGCCGCCTCGACTCTAGAAAATCCGCCGGCACCAGACCCGTAGGACCGATGTGAACGCGCATGACTGTTTGCTAGGTCTTTTTGAAGAGTGTTTGAACTTGAGAGACATAGTTGTTCACTTCTAGCCATTTGTAATATGGAAATTGTTGCCACACAAGTTATGCAATCGAGTCCACCAACTAAACCAGATTTTTAACAGTCAGACGTGCACAATCTAGCACAAAACTGACAAGGAGTACTGAGACTTGTGCCCACAATTTCCATGTTACAAACTTTTTTTCCTTGGCTCACCATCTGAGTTCTTAACTTCTAGCCATTATTCTTATTGTTCTCCTTTTTAACACACACACACACACTACAGGGTGCAATTGACTTGCCGCTGCCGTCCTTCGAGAGCCTCCACATCATCCTGGAGTCGACCAGGAATGCGAAGATTGTCAGGTCCATCCTGGAAACGACCGTTCTAATCTGGCAGAAATACGTGAAGGTGTGTGCGTGCGTGTGTGTGTGTGTAATTGTGTGTGTATGCCACAGTGTGTGTGTGTGTGGTGTGTGTGCGTGTGCGTGCACAATTGTAACTCCGAGTTGCACTCACGGTTAATAGAAAGCTCCCACTAGGGCTCGACAACGTTGACCTGGAAGGGGCAGCTTACACACAGGAATGACATGAGTCAGCAATTAAACTTGTATGTGTTCCTGACTATCTGTAATGTGTTTTTCGTCGTGAATGTTGCAGGAATGTTTAGGTATTGCGCCCAGTAACAGCAGACCGTATTACGGCACACCATCGGCCGGCGTTGCCAAGGAGTTGCAGGTAAGGGGATTTTGTGCTGTGCTGGCATGCTCGGAGTCGGAATTGAAACTGGCGCGTGCGTGTGCATGCGTAGGTGCATGGCTGTTAGTTAGTTAGTTTAAATATCACCTATGGTCACAGGCATTTCTTTCTTCTCGTCTAACCATACTTCGTAGACTCTCAACAAAAGATGGGCATTCAATTGCAGTAAAAAAAGGAAGCGCAATTGTGGCAATTCCTGGGACCCGGATGCGTATCCCCATAAGGGGAAGTGTCCCACATGACAGAAAAAACCGCTCGCACATTGCGGCGAGACCGATGTACTAGTGTACCAACCAATGGTAGAACAGGACCGGCAGAAGCAGTTGTTGTTTGGTCCAGCCATGCCGTGGCCTTTCACACAGTTTGTGTATGATATGGAGGGTATACACATGGCTTTCACACAGTTTGTGTATGATATGGAGGGTAGTCACATGACTTTCATACAGTTTGTGTATGATATGGAGGGTACACACATGACTTTCATACAGTTTGTGTATGATATGGAGGGTATACACATGACTTTCACACAGTTTGTGTATGATATGGAGGGTATACACATGACTTTCATACAGTTTGTGTATGATATGGAGGGTAGACACATGACTTTCATACAGTTTGTGTATGATATGGACTCTGGAGGGTATGCACATGACCTCCTCAGCAGTAAACACTCACGTTGGTGGCCAAACCATTGGTCTGGCCATGGCCTGAATCACCAGACCGGTTCCGCCATTCCTCTACAGTCAGACCTCGCTTATCCTGTCCTCGCTTATCCGGTCCTCGCTTATCCGGTCCTCGCTTATCCGGTCCTCGCTTATCCGGATCCCTCGCCATCCGGAAGAAAATCGTTGGTTACCGATTTACAGCATATGTCATGCATACATACAGTATGTGTGTTCGATTATACGTTTCCCTCGCGCCTATCCGGATATTTTTTTGTGGAAAACGGATGTGTGCGGTTATGCGAGGTCTGACTGTATTTGATTTCTATAATTACAATAAAACCTGTCAAGGCGACCACTCGGATAAGGCGACCACCTGTCCAAGGAGACCACTGAAAACAGGACCAAGGGATGCTATTTCCAGTCAAATGACCCTGGATAAGGAGACCACCTGGTAACAGAGACCACGTTTTGAAGGTCTCTTGAGCGGTCGTCTTTGACAGATTTCACTGTGTATTCAACATTTCCCGGCTTGGAAAACGACTGCCAATGACAGATGAATGTGAAATGAAGACGATCCAAATATGATGTGCATATCATTTTTTTTGTCAGTTCTGGATAAGAAGAACTCCGGATAGGACAATCAAACTTGTTCAGTTCCTTGACGTTCGTCCTAACGAGGTTTGACTGAAATTATAATGGAGACCCGCCATGCTGAGTATGGTTCCCTGTCCGGTACGGCCTGTTCTGCAGCCTTTACTGGTAGCAATGAAGTATAGGGGTTCTACGAAAGATGTCACATTAATGAGACCCATCATATGTGCGGTGGATATTTGTGTGTTTGATATGCAGTTCTGGCAGAAGCGTAATTCCGTCTTGGAGCGAGTGGATAAGCAGCTGCAGAGCAATGACGTTATGCAAGTGTACGCACAGCTCCACGCTGTACAGTCGGAGCATGTCGGTATCATACCGCAGCTGCAGGCAGACGTTGCCACCGTGAGTTGCTGGCCGTGTGTGTGTGTGGGGGGGGGGGGGGGGTGCTGCCGGAGATGGCTTTCGTGTGGTGCCAATTGAACATGGTCCCTGACCTCTCAGCGGACTGCCGACTTTTCAGTTTTGCCGTCGCTCGTCGTTCCATATAATTATTGTCGGCCCCGCAAGGGGACACGTGACCGTAATGGCAGTGTTTACCAGGACCAGGGTGTGTGTGTGTACATGGTGTGTGTGTGTGTGTGTGTATATGTGTGTGTGTGTGTGTGTGTGTGTGTGTGTATGTATGTGTGTGTGTGTGTGTGTGTGTGTGTGTGTGTGTGTGTGTGTGTGTGTGTGTGTGTGTGTGTGTGTGTGTGTGTGTGCATGGTGTGTGTATACGTGTGTGCGTGTTTTTGATGATGTCATTCACTGGTTTGCTGGCTGCTCCGTATCCAACATTTGCCATGATATCACTCACTGCTTTGCCACTCCATACAAAACACATGGGATGATGTCTTCATTCTCATGACCATTATTTTGCACGTGTGTGTCGTCTGTGCTCGTTGACCAGGCGCTGGAGGGTATCAGCTTTGCGGCATCGGCCGTCGGCTGCTTCATGCCCTTCCTGGAGATGGTGCGGCGAGAGACGCGCGAGCTGAAAGACGGCGAGACGATGAGAACACTACCCGCCGTGGTGCACGGTATCTATTTGTCATGGAGCAAGACAGTGTAAGATCTACTGCTGTGTACTGTTTCGGATACTGTATAAGCAGAAATATTCGTCTGAAATTTAATTTCGTCTTTTTCGTCCAAGGAGCTTTTGGACTAAATTAAATGCCGGACTAATGTCGATGTGTCCAGCTTTTCAATGCACTCTTATGATCCATGGACGAAATTGACAACCCGACGAACTCCCTTTCTTTGGAGTTGGACGGAATTTTCTGCCTGTACAGTAGTTGCCATGGTTGGCTATCAGTGCCTATCACCCTTCTTTTCGCATGCATTTGTCATTCGCAGTCGTTTGACGACCCGGGAAAAGTAAAAAAAAATACAAAATACAAAACAGAATTATGGTCTCGGATGTAGTTAGTTGTAGAACGTCAGTATTGTCGGTCAGTGTCGTGCAATGTTATCGCATGAGCTGATTGTTTAGTAACTGGTGGTGTTAGTGGACATTATAGCTTAACTTGTAGTTCCTCAGTCCTTTTTTTCTTCTTTTCTATAAACAAACACAATTGTTTGCCATGTTTGGGAGATGAGTGTTTACAGTTGAATCTCTCTGTTGTCGTGAGCGCAGACGGAGTTTCCAAGCATGCCGTGTGGCCCACAGTGCATTAGGGGTCGTCGCAAACGCTTTTAGTCGTCCCTGAAACGAACATCACTCATTTGGGGAGGGAGAGGGGGGGGGGGGAGGGGGGGGGGGGGGGCTATGAGCCAAAATCTCAAATCGACCGGCACTGTCCATGTACGCTGTACACGCATGCAATTTTGCCATCCGGCATAGTAAGCTGTGTTCATTACAGAGGGCGGGGAGGGGATCCGAGTACGAAATGAACGATGTTTGTTTCAGGGACGACTATCAACGTTCGTGACCAGCCCTAAGGAAATAGTGTCCTGGAGCAAGGGTAACATAGATGTGGCAAAGAGATTTTCCCTGCCTAACACGGATAGTGTAAATGGATTTTGATTTTGGCCTTGGGGCTCCGGTCGGTGGATCTGATCCATCCTCCCGCGCAGCATTTGGAAGCTGCATGTGACGCCTGATAATGGGGTGGTGACGTCCCACAACGCGGAAAGGTGGTTCTTGGCCTGTCCTGTACGCGGATCCGTGATATTAAAATTATATTTTCGATAACTCCACGCACCCAACACTTACCGTATTTCTCTCATTTTAAATCATGCTCTTTTTTAATTTTTTTATTTGAAGTTTTATTTTACATCGCAAACCAAACGCGATTGTAAATGGCATCCCCATTTCCAGGTCCATGTCGTATCATTTTCAGTATACAGTCAACTTCGCTAATAACGACTGCGGATATAACGACAATTCGCGAATAGCGACAGAATTTCCATGCCCAGAGCAAAGTCCCATCCAACTGTAATACATACAATGAGACTTCGGGTATAAGGACCCTTTTCTGATGCCCCGCCGAGTGTCGTTATACGCAAAGTTGACTGCATTCACTTCAGTAGTGATCATGCTAGATTGTAAGTCGCACCCACTTTGTTACCCCAGTTTAATGTAAAAACGTGCGACTTTTATCCGAGGAAATAGGGTTCGGGCACCCGTATCTTAGAATCACGGCAACTTGGAAATACACTCCAACCACAATGGGTACGGCACATCATTCACTTCATTTGCGCTCACAGCCCCCAGATTGTTACGGTTGGCAAGCGTACACAGTACGATCTGAGAGTTATGATCAAGCACTTGTACTGATGTTTGTGTTCGTGTATGTTTGTGTGTTTGCATTCGCGCGTGCGCGCGTGTGTGTGTGTGTGTGTGTATGTATGTGTGTGTGTGCTTTGTGCTTTGTGTGTGTGTGTGCGTGTGCGTGTGTGTGTGTGTGTGTGTGTGTGTGCGTGTGCGTGTGTGTGTGTGTGTGTATGTGTGTGCATGTGTGTATGTGTGTGTATATGCGTATACACGTGTGCTCATGCATTCGTGTGTGTACGCGTATTTGTTTGTTCCTGGGCAGGCACTACCACGTGCACGAGAATCTACTGCGTTTGATTTCGCTCGTTGTCAATGACATAATCAGCAGTGCACAGGCGTGCGTTAACCAGGACATTTTCAAGGACATGGAGAAGGTCAGTGGAAAAAGACTACTGGCGAACGGAAATATTCCAAAATATCGTCCGCTCACACCTCGGTTATCCGTACCCCAAAGTTACGGGCACTTCGGTCTACCGGGCATCCTTTGAGCAAATTTCAGTGGAAATATTACTACTCTTTTGTCACTTTTTTGTGGAAAATTAGTGACGCCGCATGCTTATTATTTATGGCCTTTCCCCATGAAAATGTATGTGATTCGGAGTTACGGACATTTCAAAGCTACGGGCAGTGCTCGGTCCCGGACAGCCCGGATAAACCAGGTGTGAGTGTATAAGCAAGGCCGTTCGAGGCAGCTCGAAGCAGAGTGCTCAATGCACAGATGTGCAGAGCATTATACACACACACACAACCGGGTTGTACGTGTCCAAACATCGTGTATGTACACAGTCAACTCCTGATACAACGAACACCACTGTGCAGGAGAATGAGTTCTTTACAGCCGAGGTTTGTTATAACAGAAATGCACTCACACTATACAAGCGGCAAGTCATGACTGGCAAGTGGCCCATGAGTCATGATAGTATGAGTGCAGTTGGTGTACATGCGGTCCTACAAGATTTGGTTCGTTATAAACGAAACCTATTCGCTAGAAAGGGTCAATTTTGTATGGGTTCAAACAGGACATAGGCAATGGTTCGCTATATCACGAAATTCGCTATATGCGAGCTCGTTATAAGTGGAGCCGACTGCACATGTATGTCGTTCGTTTGTTCCATTATAAAGAACGTGTATCAAAGCGACTAAAAATGAATTTCGACGTGGAACGTAAAGCATGTTAATTCATTTAAATAGTTTGATAAAGAAGGGAGCAGTCGAATGCAGCCGACCTCGTGAATACCGGCCCTCGATCATACGTGAGAAAAGTGTCGTAATTGGCGAGTCATCATTTACTCGCGAGTTGTTGAAAGTATGCAATCAAATTATAACCTTCTGCATGATTTTAATCATTTTATACATACATTTTCATTTACTCTTCATCATTTTGTCGGAACTAGGTCTCCGGACCTGGTGCGAAGGCAGAAATGCCTGTTCACTTGGTTAAGTATTAAAAATAAAATAAACAAACAAACAAACAAAATTAATGATCACTAACTTAGGTCCGATGATTGTGTTGTTAGTCATGAGTTGCTGTTATTACCTGAGGTGGTTATCCACGCGGTTGACTGCAGTGAATTTAGGTGTTCATTTGCTGGACATTTACTGCCATAACATCAAGACTCAAGAATATGTAGCCGTAGCCGTGGTTGGCTATAAAAACCCTGCAATGGCCGCGCAAAGTGGCCATTGGCTACCCCAGCCATGTATTGCTTGGAATAAAAATGAAATGAAATAAAACAATGAAAAAAATTTCAACCAAATATGCGTGGGTAGTGAAAGGTGTCTCGTGGCACCGCTGTCTGTATCTCAAGCCTAGACGGATGTATCGATTCTGTTAACATCGTCGCCCGTATGCGGCATATGTGTGTGTGTGTGTGTGTCCGAGTGTGTGCGTGTGTGTGTGTCCATGTGTGTGCGTGTGTGCGCCCCTGTGTATGTTTGTGTATTGTGTGTGTGTGGTGTGTGTGTGTGCGTGCGCGTGTGTATGTGGATGCATGCATGCGTGTATATCCGAAGGGCCTGGAGTTAGTGTGTCGAGCTATGAACGTCTGCGCTCAGTTCCGCGGCTTTTACGTAACAAAGAAAGTGGAGGCGGATAAAGAAGATCAGAAGCGTTACGTTGAGGAGCGGCAAGAGTAAGTGTTTCCTAGCTTTTGTTGCTAGGCTATGGTTGCTATGCTCTTGTTGATAGGCTCTCATTGCTAGGCTCTCGTTGCTAGGCTATGGTTGCTAGGCTATCGTTGCTAGTGTTGCGAAAGAAGGATCCACGAGCGGGATTCGAACCCAGCACCACTGTCTTTCCGGGACAGTGCCCTACCAATTAGGCTATTGGATCGGATAAAGAGATATCAAAATTTAGCTGCGTACTAAACATAGCAACAGTGCTACTGAAGAGTGTATCACACGATAAGGAGTGGTTGTGGCTGTTGTCGTTGTTTGCTTTGCAGCTTCCAGGATTCTCTGCCGGAAGAGGAAGTGTTTCCGTGGAAGATACCGCTGACGGCGAGGCAGAGCCGCCTGGCACAGCAGGCACGCGCCCGTCTGCAGGCGCGCCGCCGCCAGGAGGCCGAGTTCGTCGAGCGCAACTGCTACGAGGCGTCTCCGTGGCCGACGCACGGCGATGCGCGCGTCTTCATGCGTCTCAACGCGTTCCTGGCGCGCTGCGGCGATCTCTGCGACATCCTGCGCGCCGCGCGGGAGTTTGGAGAGCTGCGCGGCATCGACGGCATCTTCCAGGCGCAGCAGGGCGACCTGGCCGCTCACGTGTGGACGTCGTTTGAGCGCGCTCTGGCCACGCTCACCACTGACCTGCATGTGAGATTCTTGAACGACTGCTCTTAGTCTGTGTGACATGAATAAAATGTCTGCTCGTGGGGTTCTTGAACGACTGCTCGTAGTCGGTGTGACATGAATAACATGTCTGCTCGTGGGGTTCTTGAGCGACTGCTCTTAGTCGGTTGACATGAATGACTGCTCGTGGGGTTCTTGAACGACTGCTCGTCGTCGGTGTGACATGAATGACTGCTCGTGGGGTTCTTGAACGACTGCTCGTAGTCGGTGTGACATGAAGGACTGCTCGTGGGTTTTTTGAACGACTGCTCGTGAGGTTCTTGCATGACCACACAAACACCACACAAGTGCTACACAAACACCACACAAGCACGAGAGGAGCATCACACGAGCACTGCACAAGCCCTACACGAATACCATATGAGCATCACAGAAGCACTGCACGAACACCACACGAACACCACACGAACACCACACGAGTACCACACGGTCATTGCTGTCTCGTTGTACCGTTCTCTTCTGCAGAACCCGCTTGACGTGGACGGTAATGATAGCTTCACGGTCTTGTTTGATGACTTTCGCCAAGGCATACAGGTACGCTCTAGAGCTCTTCCACATCATAGTCACATGACTATGATGCCATTGCCATGTGACTGTGATGTCATTGCCATGTGACTGTGATGTCACTGCCTTGTGACTGTGATGTCACTGCCTTGTGACCGTGATGTCATTTCCTGTGACCGTGCTGTGTATAAAGTGTATGTGTACATGTACACGGCAACATGTACATGGCATGTGAACAGTGTGACCAACTTGGCTGTGGTCATGTGATTTGCTGTTTGCAGAAGTTTTATTTTTGCACAGAGAAGCCTAAACTCTGTAAACAGAAGCAAGATAAATTCACGCTTAGCCTGCTGGTCTGTTGGTCGAGGACTCGTTAGTTTCGTCCATTGGTTGTCTTTTGTTGCCGCAATACATTGCGCTTGTAAGGTGTCTTCACACTTGCACCTAGCTTCACATCCTTCTCTGTGTGGGGAAGGTGTCAAGTCAAAGTCGGCAGGAAAAGCGCAAGCTCCAGTGTGGCTTATAGCAACCAACTAAACAAATTGATATCACTTGCCTCCCCCCCCCCCCCGACTTGAGTTGTTAAAAATATCACCAGATTCGCTGCCTCTACGTGCTCTGTGTGTATGAGGTTAATCATCGCACCGTGTTACTTCTGGACGTTCTTCGTTGCGCTGTTTCTATCACGTCTCTGCAATATAGTATAGGATTCACTGTGCTTCTTTGGGTTCTTTTTGCCTGTATTCCACCGGATGGGAAGGCGTCGAGAGTATTATTTGTGGAATTCTTTTCGAAAAGTGTTGCTTGCGAGGAGCCCGAAGTTTGTTCTTTCTTTCCAAGATTCCTTTGTGTGTGTGTGTGTGTGTGTGTGTGTGTGTGTGTGTGTGTGTGTGTGTGTGCGCGCACATGGGTATGTGTGTCCACGTGTGGATATGTCTGCGTGTGTATGTGCATGCGTGTTTGTACGTGTGCGTGTGCCGTGCACCACGCAGAGATTGGAGCTCGACGTGTCGCACCTGATCCTGGACGGCCTGCGGCAGTGCATGTGCACGGGGACATCGCTACGGTTACTCGGCCTATTCCGCGGCTTCATCTCCCGGGACCAGTGTCAGGTGAGAGCACAGTGCTTGAGCGACAATGAGCGTGCTGCCGACAGTACTGTAAGGCCTCATTCACACGAAAACGATTGAAAAACGTTTTTTCAATCGTTTTCGAAACGTTTTTGCTGTTTACACGAAAACGATAAGCGTGTACACTGCAATGCGTGCTG
>NC_088655.1:27362784-27437784 GCF_964019385.1 Sycon ciliatum | reverse complement strand
TAACTAAGGACCACCTGTCACTAAGCTTAAGACCGCTTTCTCTGGCCCCAAGGCGTGGTCGTTAGTCACAGGTTTTACTGTAATTACACACTATTGACTCTTAGGCATCTTCCTTGTCACTTGGCCCACTCTCCCCTGATCCCCTCACTCACCAAGGGACAACCTCTCTGATAGCGCTAAGATGACACACTAAACCGTTGATACAGCCAGACCTCGCTTACCCGGTCCTCTTTTATCCGGATCCCTCGCCATCCGGAAGAACATGGCTGGGTACAGATTTACAGGATCCGTGGTGCATCCAACATAACCGGTGTTCGGTTATCCGGTTCTCTCGTCTATCCGGATATGTTTTGTGGTAAACGGATGTGTGCGGTTAAGCGAGGTCTGACTGTATGTTGTGTTGGATGCCCAACATCAGTTCATGGCTTCTAGCTTGTACTTTAGTGTTTAGTGTTTGCTTCTCCCATGATCTGTGATTGATTTGCGAAGAAACTCTCTAGCCGTGTGCTGTCCGTTCGAGTGCTTTGAAAACGAGTGCTGTCTAAACGAGTGCTGTCCAAACGAGTGCTGTTAAACGAGTGCTGTCCAGTCGAGTGCCGTCCAGCCGAGTGCCGTCCAGCCGAGTGCCGTCCAGCCGAGTGCCGTCCAGCCGAGTGCCGTCCAGCCGAGTGCCGTCCAGCCGAGTGCCGTCCAGCCGAGTGCCGCGCATCCGAGTGCTGCCATTGTGCTGCCCAGCCGAGGAGGCGGTTTGGCCTAAGCGGCACACGGCCTAGTGCCTCCTGCCCGAGTGCTGTCCAGGCGAGTGCTTTCCGGCCTGGCACTGGCGTGTGATGCCATAATACACAATGGGACGTATGCATCAATTTCCCGCCGTTATGTTTTGCATGGCAAGTCCACTACAACCGTACACACTGTCATACCAACTCTGCATAACAGATCATGAACTTTGTGAGCTCATACTCATAAAATTTATGAGTATGACCTTAATGTACTATAACGGGTTGTACCTGCCAAGTATGGGTTAACATGCCCCACAAAAAGGTGACGGCCATCTTAGATGCGTACCTCCCATTGCCTGTGTGCTATTCATTCTGTGCAGATAATCGGCACCACGCCGTCGAGTCCCGACTGGCTACGCTTTGTGTCGCAGGTCGACGCCAACATTGCCCAAGGCCTGCGCAAGGCCATTATCGTGTCTCTGGAGGCCATGGCGTGCGGCCTGGAGCCCTCGTCCGAGCAGGCAGCCGCCATCCGCAAGGAACTGAATATCAACAACCGTGATGTAAGCAAGGGTAGCGTTGTGACGGCTGAATGCAGTTACCCGTTTAGCATGAATGGTTCAGGACCGGGGAATGGTTCGTGCACTTGCGCTACATAAACAGTGTACAATATGCACGTAGCCGTGCTGTTTACATGCACCGTTGCAAAAACACCGTACTCCAACTACCCGATCGGGTTCTCAGGAACAAATTGCTACTCTACTACCCGATCAAATTACGGGTAACACGGGTACCCTACTACTCGTTGACACCCCTAATGAGAAGACATATCATCCTTCGTACTTCTCTGAGGTTCTCAATTTCTGACCTATTGTCCTATTGAAAGTATTCCTCCACTCTCGTGCCTCTACAGTAAAATGTTTGCACGCTGCATTGTCTTTCCGTTGACTGCGTTGCTATAGGAACCGTTCCTGAAAGTCGAGCTCATCCTTCTTGGCGGGTCACTGCACTGGGACCCGCCGATCACGGAGGAGTGGAGTTTGCTGTCCGTCAAGGAGCAGATGCTAGCCTGGGTGCGCGACATCCTGCAGAGACCGGCGAGTGTCACATGCGTCGCGTCTGAGGTGAGTGAAGAAACTTACTTCAAATATGTTTCCTTTCGGAGTATGAATCCAAGTTTTGCTAGAATGTGGGTTGCGTCGTTTCCTCCGATACAAATGTCATCCCCAACCTACATTTATCTCGTTGTTGACTTGCTGTCAGTGCTGAGCATTGAGAAGCAGAGGACTCGGCGGAAGCAGTGTTTGATTGGTCTAGCCATGCCAGAGACAGTGGCGGATCCAGGACTTGGCCGAAGAGGGGGCCCAAGGTATCCGTCCTCCCCCCCCCCCCTTCCCAAAAAAAACAACAAATACAACAACAACAAAGTCCTGAAGTTGTGAAGAGCTGTTGTATTTAGGGTCCGGCGGATTCTGCCGGCAGAAAAATTGGCAGAATTCGGTACTTTTTCTGGTAAGTTTCATGCATGTTTGGTATGTGGATAAAAAAAATGGAGGTTTGTATGGTTCTGCCAATTTCACTGCTTTTCGAGCAGAATATGCCACCTTTTCGAGCAGAATCCGCCGGTCCCTAGTTTTATTCCATTCTCACGACATTTTCAAACTGCACTGGAACATTTCCACTCGACAGCGGCTGCGAGGGACCTTTGGACGGCTCTTCAACGCGAACTCTCTTATCTACCGGTCCACTGAAGAACGACCTGATGTCAGACCCTTTCCTCTTCTTCGCATATCTGAAGGTAAACCCGTTGGCTACACGCGAAGTAGAGAGAGCGTAATAGTTTCTGACAAGTGAAAAAGAAAAAAGGAAGGACGAAGTCGACAGCACCGTGCACCATACACTATGAATATGATACAGGACTTCAGCCCAACGCGATCGCTGCACTATGCACCAGGCCCTGCATTTTTGGCACGTTTTTCACATGTTTGAAGTGCGGCCGTGTCCTCAGGTCGCAGTGCGTACAGTAGTTGTACACAGCGCGCTGGCTAGTACAGTGCGTGACACCGGGACACTTATAAAAGTACGTAGCACGCGTGACCCACTTGACACGGCAAGTCAATTTTCGAGCGCTCATTCTACAGTCTACTGACAGTACTGTAATCCTAGACCAAGGTCGAAATTTTCAAAGGGGGGGCCCAGGCCCCCTGGGCCCCCCCCTGGATCCGCCACTGAGAGACCAGAATGGTGTGTGTAGGGTTTTCCATAGCCATACCATAGCTGTTCGTACAGTTTGTGTATGATATGACGGGTACCTCCACATGCCCCTCTCAGCAGTTAACACATGGTGTCATGGTGGCCAAAGAGGTGGTCCGGCCATGGCCTGACCTGTGGGACTGGTTGCGCCGGCCCTGCTCAACAATTTTGTAAGTACCGGACATCCAGAACACCAAGGACAATCAAGGCTTGTTTGCTGCTACTTCAAGTTTCCTGCTCTCACAATCATCAGGCAACATGATGATGAGGTGCCGACCATGCCGGTATATATGCCAGGAGAGGGTGGATCTTGTAGTGCTGTACGAAAAGCTGTGTGAGAATGCAGGGGCTGAGTGCATCCTCCGGGTGAGTACCGGACATCTGTATGGTTGGCTGATATGTGTTCTGCTCTGCTTCAACAGGGTGATTTCAGTGCGGTGTCCAGTGATGACGGAGAGATTGATGAGCTGCAGGACTGCATCGACGACCTATTGACGAGGTGGCCCATGGATGCTCAGGTACTGTATGCATTTGTGTGTAGATAGCTGAACCGTGTGAACATGCTCTAAACACACACAAGGAGTAGCAATTCCCCCCCCCCCCCCCCCCAACTACCATCACGACCACCCCACACGCTTACACGCACGCTCAGGTGTGCGCACACGCGCGCGTGCACACACGCACGCACGCACACACACACACACACACACACACACATACACACACACACACACACACACACACACACACACACACACACATGCTTAGAGGGTGAACGACATTTGATCGTTTATACAGTCCCATACTCAGCTATACTGAAAATCCGAGAAAAAATCGCAATTTCCGATACGATAGATCCATGGAGGATTTTCTCTATGCACAAGTGACTGCTTCATGTCTGTGGCCAACCAATCCGGTGCAGTACAGTGCATCCTATGGAAACAAAAACTGTGTGACTCGACCAACCCGTGAGTTCTGGCAGGGGCGTCGGAAGGTAAGTTAGTGTGGTACGGTCAGCCATCTGAAGTACAATTCACTCGTGTGGGAGGGATGGATGAGGCGAAATTTTTGGGAAATTAGAGCCCAAATCAGTGCATTTTATTGATTCACAGGGTACTTGGGGCAAACAGTGGTACGGTCAATACCGTAGTGACCGTACCGTGTCCGACGCCCCTGTCTGGTGAATCGAGCTCATAGAAATCAGAGACTCCCTCGATTTAGGCTAAGGCCTGTGGAGGATCCATAAATACAAATACAAATAGTAATTGAGGAATGGCAACTCTGAGAGAGACTTCAACAGCGCCACTTGCTTTTCTATAATACAGTCAGACCTCGCTTATCCAGTCCTCTTTTATCCGGATCCCTCACCATCCGGAAGAAAATCGTTGGTGACCGATTTACAACATATGCCATGCATACATACAGTGTGTGTGTTCGATTATCCGGTTCCCTCGCCTATCCGGGTATTTTTGTGGAAAACGGATGTGTACGGGTAAGCGAGGTCTGACTGTAGTGTGCATATTCCAAAGCATATACTGTAAAAGCCATATAACGAAGAGCTAACTCTAACGAGTTAACGAGGAGAAATCTGTCGTTAAAATAAAAATTGTTATACAGAAATCGATACATACCGTATATTCTCTATTATAAGCACAGGTCTCCATTACTAGCACAGTCTCTAATACTAGCACACTGTGAGCACCTTTCGAAACATTATAAGCACAGTCTCCATTATTAGCATGGTCTTGGTGGAAATCAATGCTGCATGCATGATACCTAGCATGTATTTCTTCTTGCTCTGTATGGATGTATTGGTTGAAAAAATATAAGCACGGTCTCCAATATAAGCACGGGGTAGAGGGGTGTTGAAAAAATAGAAGCACGGCGCTTATAATAGAGAATATACGGTAATACTGTCCTATTGAGCGTTGAGAATGAGTGAGAATCGTTACCTTTGGTACACGTAAGCTAGTCAATTTTGGGAAATCGTTATATATGCGCCTCGTTAGAATAATGGCTTTTACAGTATACACATATTGCCTTGAGGTGTTTTTCTTCCATTGAACCTAATCTCTTGACCGCGGTAGCTCCATATAAATGCGAATAAAAATGTCAGGAAGCTCTTGTTCAGGGAAGATGTACGTAACGTTATTTCGTTTGACCCGTGTTTCTTTCCTCTGAGTGCAGGAGGTCAAGGAGAAGTTGGAGAAGTATTCGTTCCTGTGGAACCGCTCCGTCTTCAAAACGGTCGAGCAGTTTGTGTCCGGCAAGCTGCCTCGCTCCGACGCGAGTCGAGCGCGGACCCCGTCACAGGCTGTGCGTTCCCGAGCATCGCTGCACTCGTACGTTATCAGTCACTGCACAGTGCTGGCATTTGAAATCCAACCTGGAGTCAGTGGAGAGCAGAACAGACCTGGGACTGCACAGTACAAGCACTATCAACAGTGGGCAGTGTAGTGTGCCGCGGCTCTGCTTTTTCCGTGGGGTTGGATTTCATTTGCTACCGCTGTGCATATAGATTTGAGTTAGTATTGTGTTACACATGCTCTGGTGGCTGCCTGTTTTTGCTTCTGCTTGTGCAGTGTGTGGACTGTGGAGGTGGGGGTTAGTATGTGCCTGCGGGTTCATCTGTTTGTGTGTGTGTGTGTGTGTGTGTGTGCGTGTGTGTGCGTGTGTGTGTGTCTGTGTCTGTGTGTGTGTCTGTATGCGCATTTGCGTGTGTTTCCAGGTCTGACGGTCGTCCGCAATCCTCCCTGGGCATGTCTGGATTGATGGGTGTTGGAGAGCAGCGTCTCATTGCATGTAAGATGTATGGATTATACCATGAGCACAATTGGCTTACTGCCGAATATTTTCACGAGTGCGTAAGCACAAGGTAAATTTTGCGTGTGCATGGTCCAAATATCCCATGGCGCCCTCCCAAACATAGAGTGTTACCCATGCTAAAGTTGCCTTATTTACTCTTGGCATGATCCATGTGATCCGAGCGGGGTGCATCTTTGAACCTACCCAGCGGGGTAAAAAATCGCTGAATATACCCCGCTCAGAACGGCCGCTGATTGGCTGAAATCGACCCACCATTGGATAACCTAGCTTATACATTCCACTCTAGCATCTATCATTGTTGTTGCCCGCATCTTTATCTTCATTGCCATTCCTCGGAAAACAGAAATCCACCCAGTTCATGACGACGCTAATACATTATCACTGTGATCTGCAAATGACCAGTTAAGCATTTCTGCATTCACGTGTCCGGCTGTGTATGCCTCCTGCGTAGATTCTGAGGATTTCGACAAGGAGACAACACCGTTTCTGGACGACTTTGAGGAGGAAATGAATCGCTATGAGGCGAGTAGCGGGATTATTCAGTTTCTGCATGCGTGTTTGTCAGATGAAGAAAGTTACCCAAATCACTCATATTGCCAACGCTCATTCTCTCTGCCCGGGAGCAGTTTGTGTTTATGAATGGTACTGCAAGCTGAAAGTATGAAATATTGAAAGTCAAATATTCCTGGATTTACATGACACATCGTGAGTTTTTCGCACTCAATGCTCTGGTCAGGCCCAATGGGTGAACTATTAATGCAGGTGAGCGTGTTCGTGGGGCGGAGAACGGACATTTTAGGAGTGCAAGGAGCACACTGCACTGGAGCGTGAGAGTTCTTTGAAAGAAGAATCTCTGAGTTTTATTCCCAAACTTTCAAAATTGTTGTTCCAGAACCTGAAGTCTGTCCTTCTTCTTCGGCAAGCATTGTAGTTTTACTCACCATGTTCATTGGCTGTTTTTACCATGATCCTTAGTTTCACGGACCACGTGGTCCTTAGTCCTTGGTATACCAGGCCTGACACAATCGAAACTTCCTAAGCTGGTTGTGCTCTTGAACACAATTGTATAGCCGGTGGTATCGCGAACGTGTGAACTTTTTCTTCTTTGGTTTCAGGAAGCACTGGAGGAGATTACGGGAATGGAGCAGACGCTGCGCTACGGCTGGATTCGTGTGGACCTCTCAACGCTGATCCTGTGCCTGCGTGTTCTGTGCTCACGATGGCTGCATAGCTACAAGGAATACCTCACACAGAAGGTAAAGGTGGCACTGACAACCCCCCCCCCATCCACCAGCTCCAGCACCAGCACCTGCTATGATGACATCATTCGCACACCCTCCCTATCCATAGCATGTACGGTGATATTATTGTACTCCATCTGCGGACAGAACTGTTTCATCCTTTGTGGACTCATCAGCGCAGCACAGAGAAAATGAGGCCGAACCTGATAGCAATGAAAAATAAATTTAAAAATTTCCAAAGCCAGATTTAAATCAGGCCCGAACGTACCTTGCCAGAATGCTCAAACTGACAAGCCAGTGAGCTCTGCATAATGCAAACAGCAAAGGCACTACCATTGTACATAACCTTGGGGGGGGGGGGGACAGACTCGGTATACTGACTGTAGAGGCAGAAAATTTCGTCGGTCAATAATTTCGTCCAACTCCAAAGAAAAGGAGTTCGTCCGGTTGAAAATTTCGTCCATGGATCATAAGAGTGTATAGAAAAGCTGGACAAATCGATATTCGTCCTACATTTAATTTAGTCCAAACGCTCCTTGGACGAAAAAGACGAAAATAAATTCCAGACGAATATTTCTGCTTATACAGTAACTCAAAGAATGCCACCGCCAGGATGTTTCAGGTGGCCGTTGATGGTCCCCCTTGTCTTGTGGTGCTGAACTGTGTGTGTCTTCTCTGTTGTTCTTGTTACAGTGCGACAGCTGGCTGGGCGAGTTCTTTGACTTCCTGACACGTGTGGAGCCGGTTGTGGAGGGTGTCAGCGGTGAGGAGCTAAACTCGGTCGAGTTCATGAACCTCATCTTGGCGTTCAATGAGGTGGGTGACCAGTAGCTGCCATTCTAGTTTGTTCTAATTTTTCACGTGCTACAGCCTATGTGCAGTTGTGTCACCCTATCTTACTCAATCTGCGGACAGAACTGTTTCATCATTTGTGGACTCATCAGCGCAGCACAGAGAAAATGAGGCCGAACCTGATAGCAATGAAAAATACATCTTATAATTATCTAATATCCGTCTGCTGTACTTGGTGACATCCGAGTCTGCTCGGTCTTTGGCACACGGGCTGTTGTGTCTGCTGCTGCTTCTTCTACAATGTATGTTGGCTACTGGTGCTTCTGCTGTTCTGCCGGCTGTTGCTGTTTCAAATCTCTATTCTCACGATGCCCTGCAGCCAATAAAAGATGAAGTGTGCAGGAGGGTGTTACCTGCTCATTTTTCTCACTTCGTATTTTTTCTGTTTGGGCAGTGCTGAAACCGAGGCCCCTGGTCGGTTGAGCTGCTCTTGCCCCGCCTTCACTGCTTCGGCTGCCATCCCTATGTGCATCCCTGTGCGTTTTTGCCGCCATTTGCACCATGATGGTTTGTGGCTATTTTGTAAAAAAAGGGGGGAAATAGGGAGACAAAGCTGATTGGACCGGAGTTAACATCTACTTCTAAAAGTGTACGGGCAGGGTTGGCGCTACACGAGCATACAGTAATTATGGTTGTACCAAAAGTACATACCCCCCCCCCCCCACACACACACCCAAGAGTGTGCAACTCGACTACGGGTGCTGTCCCGAGAGACTCGCGACAGAATTTCAAGTTGACGTCATTTTTATGACGCAATGCGCACTGTACGCGCATTATCAGACGTATCCGAACCTGTGATGGACAAAGCTCCATTTGATCCTGTACAAACTAGGTCAAGGAAAACGTGTGATGTGTTGACACCCCGTACAAATGTCGTGAATCACTGGTGCATTGACCATTGCATCATAAAAATGACGTCAACTAGAAATTCTGTCGGGCCAGCAGGGTATGTGGGAGTTGCAAACTCTTGGGGGTTATGATTGTACTCTTGGTTGTGCTGTTGCTGTTTGTGTTGTTGCTTGGGGTGCTGCCCGTATCACTCTCACACACACACACCCTCTGGTTCTTTTCCGCACCACACCCCCACACAGGTCTCCGTTCAGCAGCTGGAGATGGACAAGATGTTCACCGCCGTGCACCGCGCCGTGTCTCTGCTGCACAAGCACGACCATCGCATGACGGCGCAGGCGGAAGCCATGTTCGAAACCCTCCCATCACGGTCAGTACACCTACTGACATACAGTAACATCTGGTTTAAGCTTTTTGTCTTTAGTCACTTTCTTATGTTGGCTTAGTATAAACTTATGAGTAAATTGCACTGTGACGCCGCGACCCATGGTCGGCAGAGTCCATGTATTTCATCAGCACAGCTATTAACTGGCACTGTGGATAGCGCCTACCCAGTCTAATGTACTTTTCGTCTTTCAACATGATTTTGTAGGTTTGTGTTCTTAAAAAAAAAAAAAAAAAAAAAAAAAGCGGCCACCCCACGGTGCAAGCAAAAGCGGTCGTTAAAGCCAGGTGGTCTTAAGAACCAGGTCCAACAGGTTCAGTGTAGAACTGTCGGGGCATGGAAAACGGTCGCTAAGGAGAGGTTAAGAGCAGGAGGTCGCTTACACCAGGTTCTACTGTACACTGGATTATTGATACGTTACGTTTGCGACGCCACCCTGCTGTTGTGCATCCCGGGCATCCTGTCTCTTTTCACCACTTCTTCCTTCTATTCACCAGGGTTTACGGCGAGTCTGACCTCGCTCACTGGCGTATGCACATATGCTTGCAGGCAGCAATCATGCGTAAACACACGCATGCACACACGCGCACGTGCACACACACACACTCTCTCTCTCTTTTCTCTCTCAATTTTCTTTTCTTCTCTGCCCGTGATCGTGTCTTCAGGTTTGCCAATCTGAAGAAGAAGATGTCGCTGGCCAAACAGAAGATTGGTCCTGGAATGCGTCAGAGCAGCGGTCGTATTATGCGGGTAAGGAGAATTTCCATGCCCTCCCTTCCCCATTCTCTCCACTTCTCTTCTCCCACTCGCCTCGTCTCCCCCTCGTCTCCTCCTCCTCCTCCTCCTCCTCCTCCTCCTCCTCCTCCTCCTCCTCGTCTCCTTCTTTGAAACGTCCTTAACTCTTAATCACAACCGTTTCCATGGAGAAGGGCCAGAGATCTGGCGTATTGTGTCACTATTTCCTAGACTCGCCCACAGAGCGCCCAGTAGACCGAGGTACCCGCAATTTTGAGGTCCGGTTAAGAGAGGTATTGGAAAGGCTTTCTGTAAGCCTTTCCTCAATGCTGCTCGATTTGCATTTTCTGAGCCGAAACTTAGTTGCTGCTCACACAGCAATTACACAACCAAGTCTTTCTTTGCCGTTGCTCACACTCATCAGACAGCAGTTGTATTTCTCGCGAAATATTTTCAGTTGCAAATATGGCATCTGGTGTGTTCTTTATTGTCGCTTCTTTTCCTGACTTCTTCAGTCAGTTTTGAGTCTCACATCTGGCTGCGGCCAACTACCCTTCACTTTGTGTGCTGTCGCTATTGCTGTCTATGTCTCTGTGTGTGCCAGTATATGTGGAGCGAGAATTAGTGAGCTCATAAGAGGGATATGAGTGTACTACTTCCATCACCACTATGGTGTTCGACGTTGCAGCTCAATTCCAATACCGTGTCTCTCTATTTTCCTCCCTGGGGACTTGGTCAGGGGGTGCCTATGTTTATTGATGAAAGCGTCTTGGTTCTGTTTTGGCTTGCAGGATTTGAAAGAGTTCAGCAATCTTTGCGACAATCTAGTTCAGCGTGTCAAAGAAAGCAAAGCGACAACTCTGACGATTTCTTCAGATGAAGCCAAGGACCTGATTGCGGAGCTAAGACAGGAGCTCAAGAACCTGCAGGAGAAATCCACCGTAAGCTGAATGTTCGGTGTGTGTGTGTGTGTGTGTGTGTTCGCGCGCGCGCGCGCGCGCGTGTGTGTGTGTGTGTGTGTGTGTGTGTGTGTGTGTGTGTGTGTGTGTGTGTGTGTGTGTGTGTGTGTCCCATATGGTGCAGTGGTATGTGCAGCGATTTCCAATCGATAGGTTGCGGGTTCGATTCCCGACAATTATGGTCACACACGTCTTTCTTCTCTTTCTCAGACTCCTCCTGACTTTTCTTTCATTCTCCTGGGTGGTTACCAGCAGCCAGTGCATGCCGGAGTATGTGGTGTGATGTGTGTGCGTGAAAAAAAATGAAAAAGACCAAAAAGTAGGGATTCACTGGCCAGAAAAAGCCACTTCATAGCTGTGTGGTGTAGACCAGGCTGAATAGTGGCGGTCAATTCTTCAGCCTTGCAAGCTGTTGAATAGTGCAATCCCAGCACAAGCTGCTATGGCTTCTGCTGTAGCATCGCTATCATCGCTCCGGTGATGGGCGTCCAATGGTCCAATGGTCCAATGGTGTGCGCGCACACCCGCGTATGTGCTTGCGTGCCTGCGTGCGTGTGCGCGTGCACGAACGTGTGTGTGTGCGTGTTGAGGATGAATTTGTACTTTGAGTTCCCATTCTTCTCCTGTGCGAATGTGATTCACGAGTGTCATCCCTCTAGCCAGAGGTGGAGCCGCCGGGTATGCCTTGGTGTGTATGGCGTACATGTAGGTATATACTTAGTGTCTTTGGTTTAGTGTTTGTACATGTGTGAATCATGTCCTGGTACCGTTTGGCTTCTCGGAGCAGGCAAGGTCCTCACACAGTATCTGACTTTGCCATTAGCATTCTCACCTGTCCACCAGGGAGTCCGGGAGTGTATGTGAGACGGCACCGGCAAGGGGAATGTGAAACGATGCGAGTTTTACTCTTCTTCTGTCCGTTCCAATCGCCCCTTGCTTAGGGGACAGAGTCGATTACTGAGTGCGTTCGATTATGCACGCGAATCGATTCATGAATCATGCTATTCACATCACCCCATGTGAATACTGGTAGGGTGAATGGATTCCGAATCGATTCCAGCAGAATCCAGGGCTCGTGACATGAAAATCGAACGACTTGAATGCATGCGAGTGGATTCATGAATCGATTCAAGTGCATAATTGAACGCAGCCACTGCATGCTCGCTCACGGCATGGCATGTCTGGGTTGCGTCTGGTGTTAGTGGGTCAAGGAAGTGATTGTGATCGTAAGTTTCATAGACCATAGATCATGTATACCGCCATCCTAAAGCCGAGGTTGAAGTGCACATCACCTCTATCACGATGGTCTAGTGCCACCTCCCGAAATCCTACAACTCCCTGCTTTCCGCCCCAGATCCATATTGCGGAAACTATCCTGAATCTGTGTTGTTTGTGTGTGTGTGTGTGTGTGTGTGTGTGTGTGTGTGTGTGTATGTGTGTGTGTATGTGTGTGTGTGTATGTGTGCACATGTATGTGTGTGTGTGTGTGTGTGTGTGTGTGTGTGTGTGTGTGTGTGTATGCGTGCGTGCGTGTGCGCGTATGTGTGTCTTCTCGGCACGTCTTCTTATCACACCGTACATAGGACCAAGTGGCCTACCAAGACCTGCTGGAAACGTCCGTTGTCAACTTCCAGGTGTTGTCCGAATGCGAGCTGGACCTGGGCAGCCTGGATGAGCTCTGGGAAGTGGCTGAGTGAGTACTATGCACACACAGTCCATCAGTGCAGTCGTGAGGAGTTAAGCAGCTCCGTGTCCCAGGGTGCAAACAATTCAAATAAGGCAAAACTTACATATAAGCAGTGTTAAGCACTCAGATGGCGAGCCAAGGAAACAATTGTCACATGGAAATTGCGGGCACAAGTTATGCGATCGAGTCCACCACTTAAACCAGTTTTGTGCTACCTTGTGCACGTCTGACTGTTCAAAATCTGGTTTAGTTGGTGGACTCGATCGCATAACTTGTGCCCACAATTTCCAAGTTACAATTGTGTTTAAAACACATGGGCATAAATATGGGTCAATAGGGTATGTACATGGGATGTGGACACAGCCCTGCTGCAGCATCTGACCTTGCATACTTGCTCTGCAACGGTCTATTCCGCTGTTTTGTCTTGCAGCAACATTCTCAAGGAGCAGTTGAAGTGGCGCGAGACGCAGTGGAGCTCTCTGGAATGTGACAAAATCATGTCGTTGCTTGACGGGCAAGTTGATAAGCTGAAGGAGTTAGATAACCGCGTGGAGAAATGGGCGCTGTACCACAGTCTCTTGGAGCATGTGGAGGCGGTGAAGGTAAGACTCCTTTATACATATTACCGGAAACAAAAAAAAGGTCGTGACTTTGATCAATCTGTTTGTTCTGAGGAATCAAGCGATGGTGACTCCGATCTAGACTCATACGCTGCCGATGTGAAAAGTAATATTGCAGGGTTGCCGGAACCGATCCGGTTGGTCAGGTTATCACCGGACCAACGTTAGCCAACAACACCATGTTTACTACTACAGAGGTCATGTGTACCCGCTTTTATCATAAACAAAGGTTTAGCTGCTCTTGCCCCGCCTCGACTGCTTCGGCTGCCATCGCTATGTGCATCTCTGTGCGTTTTTGCCGGCGTTTGCACCATGATGGTTTGAGACTCTTGTAAAAAAAAAGAAAAAAATGTGTAAAAAGCACTGAAAGTACCCGGACCAACCGAAAACTGCTTCCGGCAGTCCTGTAGTGTGCGTGCATCAATGAAGTATATCCACTCATTTATTTGAACTGGTTTTGTTGCTATGAACCCGATTTCTTCACGGTCAAACTCGTGGTTTTTCTGTGTATTTTGCGCTGTCCACGCAGGTAACCATTCCGATCATGCAGAAGCTGGGCAGCTCGGCAATGCGACTCCGCCACTGGAAGCAGGTGGTGCGCTTTGTGCACGGACAGCCGCAGCTCATGCCCGAACAGCTTCCCACAGTGACGCTGGGAGAGCTGATGCGCCTACGATTGCACGGTACGCTGCCTGGTAGTGGGTGGCGTGTAATGAGTGCTGTTTTGGGAACTTGAGGCTTTCTTATCATACGGTTTGAAACGTGTTGTTGACACGAGTCTTCTGTGTTTGTGGTGTGTGCACTTGCGCATTTGTCTCTGTTGCCGTATTTTCAGAACCATACTTGGACGAGGGCAAGGAGTTGTGTAAGTTTTCAGATTGTTTCCGGCCACGTAGTGGTCATCCGTTACTCTAGATTACGAGAATAGAGTAAAACCTGGTTTAAGCGACCACCCCACGGTGCAAACAATAGCGGTCGTTAAAGTCAGGTGGTCTTTAGAACCAGGTCCCACAGGTTAAGTGTAGAACTGTCGGTGCATGGAAAAACGGTCGTTAAGAGCAGGTGGTCGCTAAAACGAGAGGTCGCTTACACCAGGTTTTACTGTATTGGGATGTTGAATGTGCCGGGAGTTAGAAAACCAGGCCACGCACGTTGATGCTGAGCAACAGCAGTCTGAAGACGTAGCTTGATCAGCACCCTTCGTTCAAGGTCCAACACACAGGGAAATCCGCCTAGCACTAATGCGCATAAGACGAATTTCGAGTTATCACAAAATAAAATCCAGACCGAAATACATGCCGAAGACTCCAAAGTGCATTCTCTCAAAAGACTCAAAACGCATTTTGTCTCATCTCAAAATTCACCTTCTATGAAAATGAAGCTGGATTCACCCAACGGCAAGCGAAATACTTGAAAATGGAGTTTACCTGCATGCTCTGCAACGGTCTGTTCCGCTTTTTTGCAAGAGGGCGGTGCGGATTTTGTTCCTGGCGTGCCTAAAAGTCTGAAGTGCTGTGGTGATAATTTGATTTCTCCGTTGTTTTGATTGTGTATTTGGTTTGGACGTGAAGACAACCCGTCGGATCTCGCTGCTCTAGTGTCCAAGGCTGAAGAGGAAGTCGCTGTGGAAGACGTCATCAAGGTCCTGGAGAGCGTGTGGCTGAGTCGCAACTTCAACACGCACCTGCGCACGCGAAACAGACGCTCTAATGCCCCGCGGGTAAGTACTTGTGTGTTTGCAATCCTGCTAGCTCTTATCGCGTTTCTCTCCTCTTCCTCTCTCTTTTGGCTGCTTGTCTGTCTGTCCGGCCAGCCCACCCATATGTTCGCCCGCCTAACTGTTAACTGTCTGTCTGCCCTTCCACTTGAAGAGGGAGAGGGAAGGGAGAGAGGGAGAGGGAGAGGGAGAGAGAGAGAGACATTACAGAGACAGACAATACGACAGGCACTATTTAAAACTATACAGTACAGTCGACGTTCTTATCAGCCCATGTTTGTTCTCTTCGTGCACACAGGCTTCGGCGAGAAGTTCCCTGGGAAGTGCGTATCGGCGTGGTCAGCAGCGTAAAGCCACCAGTGTGAAGCCACCTTCCTATTCCAAAACAATCAGCCATGCTGGTGAAAGCTGCTCAATCAATGCTGGACCTCTATCGGTAAGCAGCAGGGCCAGTCAATTCTCTGGAAAATAGGATGACAGCGAAAAGTGCATTGGCCGGGAATTGATCCTCCCACCACCCAAGATTGATGTCGCTAATTTTTCGCAATCCATCAGAACCAGAGAGAGTTTACGATGGCTAATGTTTGCAGAGCGCTGTGGTTACACTGTGGTTACAATTTACAAACATATACACACTGTTGAAGTGTGATTTCGCACTTAAAAAAATTATGATAGTAAAAATATGCATTGGCCGGGAATCGAACCCGGGCCCCCCGCGAGGCAGGCGAGGATTCTACCACTGAACCACCAATGCTTGGATAAAGTACATGCTGGTTGTCAGTCACCTGAACACGACTCCGATAGGATGCTGCTGCCTTCAGCGTGAAATGATTGCTTTGCAACGGTGCTCTGACAGCACTTGGTCTTCTTTGCGTGCATGTGTGTGTGTGTGTGTGTGTGTGTGTGTGTGTGTGTGTGCGTGTGTGTGTGTGTGTGTGTGTGTGTGTGTGTGTGTGTGTGTGTGTGCATTGCAGGAGCCCGTGGTGGTCATCTTGGAAGTGGAGAGCATTTTTGAGACCCTGGAGAGCCATCACGTATGTTATGCATGCATTAACCAGCACAGCTCTTGTAGCACCAACTACTCTTTTGTTGTCTTTGCATTTTGTCTTTGTCTCTTTCATTACCCCTATTATTTTGTAGGGATGTGCACATAGTATAACAAAATGTTTAAAAAAATTAATGTGCGGGGCCATTGGAATGGTACAGTGCTGATGAGGTCCACAGAGGTCATGTTTAATACTAGCGAGCACTCTCTCTCTCTCTGAGTAGCGGCGGAAACTTGAAGAACATGGTTGAGACATTGTTGTGTGATCATTGTGTTACTGGCTCTGTCCACTGTACATAGAGCACTGTACGCAGCCTGAGGACCTTTTAGACAACTCCTCAATACTGAGCATGTAGTCAGAATTTGATTTCTGTGCAGTGAAACCTGTCTAAGACGACCGCTCAAGGTACTTTCAAAACCGGGTCTCTGTTACCAGGTGGTCTCCTTATCCAGGGTCATTTGTGTGGAAATAGCATCCCTTGATCCTGGTTACAGTGGTCGTCTGGGACAGGTGGTCAACTTATCCGAGTGGTCGCCTTGGCAGGTTGTACTGTGCTATGACACAGAACGCTGGACTCAAAGATCGTCCGGCCATTGCTGAGACACCGTCGGCAACAGCACCAGTGTCAGTCTGTTCTGCTGAAAATGTGAATGTTGTTGTCAGTATGAATTATAATCTACGAATCACGCTGAAGAAATTCAGTGAAATTATCACTGGATGAGCTTTGAACTCACCCCACTCTTTCCTTTCACAAGCCTCGGTATTGAATTGCTACGCTGCGGGCTAGGTGCGAGGGTAGAAGGTTGGAAACACGGTGTACTTGTGTGACCATTCTTGATGGAACTCAATGGCACACGTTTGGTTAAAGGAGGAGGGAGGGAGAGAGAGAGAGAGGAGGGGGGGGGGGCATCATAGGGACGAATATGTTACTGGAAAGCGACGGTATTGCCCGAGAACTATTATTTTCATGTTGTACAGAACTTTGCTTTTGTTCTTTTTGTTGCTGCCCAAAGACTGACTTGCAACCAGAGCTGTGACTGAATGTTTTTTTCTCCTTCTTCTTCTCTGGCTGATTCCTCCACTGTCTGACATCATGATTATGTTGACAGTCGCTACTCTCACGCTCCGCCACTGCCTCGCTATCCGAGGACTTTGTCAAGTGGCAACGTCGGCTGCAGACCATTGAGACGGTGGTCCGGTTGTGGATGCGCGCGCAGGCCATCTGGGACGAGCTGGAAGACGTAAGATGCTCAGCATTGGTATACGGATGAATGCTATACGCTCATTGCGCAATGACGTAACTCGTACCCTTAGAACACCCCACACAGCTGCCTGGGTATGGTTGTGTGTAGGGTGTTGAACAGTACATTGTTGTCCTATGGTTTAGTTGTGTGGGGATGTGGAACAGTGCATAGCTTATCCCAGCATACTCACATGCGTTACTCACGCATTCCGTATTTGTTCATTAATCCGCAATGGGCTTATAGCATTATGTGCACGTGCGCATACCCGTGTGTGTGTGTGCATGTTTTGTGTGGGCGCGTGTATGTGTATGCAGATCTTCGCCAGCACGTCCGTGGTGCAGGTGTTGCCGTTGGACGCACGTCGCTTCTTCTCCTGCGACCGCAAGTACCGGTCGCTGATGGCTGAGGCATCGGTCAACGCTAACATCTACCACTGCTCTCACAAATCAGGTGAGCTATGTGTTGTAAGAGAACGCTGGTGACGTTCTCGGCCGTAGTACGAGACGTCTTGCTGAGGAACGTGACTGTTACAGTACTGTGGCGTGCCGAAGAACGTAACGTCGGAGAACGAATGGGCAAGGATTTCACCAGGCATGACAATCATACTGATCAGTGATCATATACACGGTGACACAATTGTCCATAGACCCTAGTATTCAGGGGCGTCGCACACGGTACAGTCACTACGGTATTGCCCGCACCACTATTTGCCCCCAGTACCTCGTGAATCAATAAAATACACTGATCTGGGTTCTAAATTTCCAAAATATTCGGCTCAGCCATCCCTCCCCCCACGAGTAAATTATACTTCAAATGGCTGACCGTACCACACTAAAATACTTTCCGACGCCCCTGGTACATGAACAAATTAGGACGGCCTAGGCTACGGCTCAACCCCCCAGTTCTTTGGCACCCTACGGCACTGTAGTATCAAGAGTACTGCTATGAAAAGGGTTCAGTACAGTTGTATGAAGTGCCCCGGCTATACTGCAAGAAGTAACATACTGTAGTGTGTTGTATAAAAGCCTGTCTTGTATAGAAGCCTGTTTTGAATACAAGCCTGATTTTGAAGATACACTGTCAACACATAAGCCTGATTTTAGTGTTGACATACATAGAGATACGTGGTTTGAATAGAAGCTTAGCACTGACACAGGCTTCTACACGAATAAGCCTGGGTTTAATACGCAGCATTACGGTACTATGGGAGTGGGATACGTGTACGGGAGTGGGATACAAAGTAGCATTTCTGAGGACCCTGCATACACCTGCATGTACACCTATACCAGTCCGGTGTGCCCTTGCAGCACAGTAAAACCTGCCACAACCGGACGCCCTCGGTGCGGCGGAAACTGTCCGGATATGACAGGATTTCGCTTTGATCCAGAGATGCACTTTCGATCCACAGCACCTTGTGGTGCATGAACATGTGTCCCGTCAGCACAGGATTACATTTGTTGCAGGGTCCGGTAAACTCAGGGTTTACTGTACATCAACAACCGGACAGCTGCCAGTTTAGTGTCCTCCCTATGCTTCATCCTTGCTTAGAGGGCATCACGATTTTAATATGGATGTAGCGGTAGAGGTTTTGCTTGATTGGGTTTTTTGTTGTTTGTTTCTTCTCTCAGGCCGCTCTGAGGTGCTCCAGGAGCTCCATCAGCAGCTGGAGCTGTGTGAAATGGCCGTGCTGCGGCACGTCAAAGACCTACGCTCCCAGTTCCCGGTGCTGCAGTTCCTGTGCGCCCGCGACGTCCTGCACCTGGTCTCGTCCGGTGAGTAGCACTCTCGTCAATTTGCGTGCGGGTGAATGGAGATTGGTCTTTGGTTGTCATGGCAGCACTCTATTCTTGCATATTTGGAGTCCATATACACTCACACCTCGGTTACTGTAAAACATGTAATTTTCGGTGTAACTTAAATTTCGGTGATTCGGTAAAGAAACCAGGCACCTAAATTTAGATTACACCTAAATGACACTGGAGTATACACTAGCTGTATGCGCAGGGAACGCTGGTCACCAAATTCTACATTACACCTGAAACCTGGCAGGTCCCTGATACAGAAATTTAAATTCACCTAAAATTACATGTTTTACAGTATCCGGACCCCAAAGCTACCGGCACTACGGTCTACCGGGCACCCTTTGGGCGAGTTTCAGTGGAAATATTACTACTCTTCGGCCGAGAGTGCATTGCGAAGTGGAGCTGCCGCTTACACAATGGACAAGTGTAACGTTAGTTCAAGACGGCAGCAGAGTTTGCTCTTCGACCCACATGCTTCGATCTCTCCCGAAGACCGAGAATTATCCGCATCACGCTAGTTGGAAAGGTTGAATCAGTCAACCATGCCATGGGCGACCGAACAGGGCTAACACTATCTCTTCTTAGCGATGAACCCAGATGTGAATCAATAGTGAGATTCTGCTATACGTGAAACGCAGAGGAATCATGTAGAGAACAGGTGTCTGGGTTAGAGTCTACAGCTTTGTGTGTGTTTGGGTCCAGATATCTACACGGAGATAAGGTTCTCTACGTCGTGGCACACGCAAAGAAAATGCATGCTGATCTGCTGGGTTCATTCGAATGCAGGCAGAAAACTGCCAAAATGGGAACGGGAAATTCCCAATACACACTCCACGTGATTTCTTTATGTCAACGTAAGAGCAGGGCAGGTTTACGTTAAGGGAGCGTGAAGGATGTTCACGGGATTCTCCACGCCGCGTTCCCTGTAGCGTACAGTAGAACATCGCTAATGTGCTCTCCGTGTCTTTGCCTTCCTGACCTCAGCTTCCGATGCGGTTCGTCTGGAGCGGCACATTTGCAAGTTACTTCCGCCCGCCTGCTTTCTGACCGTGCGCTCGGTGGACAGCCGAGAAAGCCGGGAAAACTCGGCCATGCCCCCGGCACGTCGAGGCTCGCTGCAGTACGCCAACAGTCGTCACGGCAACTCGCTGGACAGCGGGAGCAATATGACGGCAATGACGTCGTCGCTGAAGCGCATACTGGCGATCGTCGGAGCGGGCTCTAGCGGCACGCAACGCGGATACAGTGACGCCAATCGTGCGGATGGTGAAGGAGAGTCATGTCCGCTTCACCGCTCGATCATCGAGGTGATCAGTCATCTCGGAGAGAAGTTACAGCTGATTAATGTAAGTTGTGATGTCCTCCGTGCTGTTGCAGTACAGTCAGACCTCGCATAATTGCACACATCCGTTTTCTACAAAAAAATATCCGGATAGGCGAGGGAACCGGACAATTGAACACACATACTATATGTATGCATGGCATATGCTGTAAATCGGTAACCAGCGATTTTCTTCCGGATGGCGAGGGATCCGGATATGCGAGGTCTGACTGTACTGGCATATTACCGTACAACTGGCATTTTGAGTTTCGACGTCTGAAGAAAATTGTTGAGCAGTCTCTGCTCGGGTGACAGCTACATGTACACCATAGCTCGGTTAGAACCTCAAGCCAAGGTCCCTGGTGCGAGTCCTGGTGGGGACAGTCAATTATTTTCTTCAGACCTTTCCGTTCTGCATTCCCTCAACTAGTGAATCACTGGTATTGTTATTGCTGATACAGTCAGACCTCACTTTAAAACCGCACACATCTGTTTTCAACAAATAAAATATCCGGATAGGCGAGGGAACCGGATAATCGAACACACATACCGCATGTATGCATGACATCGGTACCGACGATTTTCTTCCGGATGGCGAGGGATCTGGATAAAAGAGGAGCGGATAAGCGAGGTCTGACGGTAGTATTAGTACCATGCGCTGGCTTACTGTTTTGTGTGTTAGTAGGCTGTGCCGGTGGTCATACTGGTACGTCCGTACTGGTGGCTTATGGCCAGCGATGCTTTACCACTATGCTATTGCGGAGCAGCGGCCATTGAACCTTTTCTTCAGACTTCACACTTCACGCTTTCATTCCCGAGTTTCCGTATCCTGTTCATTGTGACTTTCCTCGAGTTTCAAGAAACGTGTGTTTGTGCGTGCTCGCTTTGTGCTCGGTTCCGCTCCCACTGCAGCCTGTCCTGTGCAGCCCGGCCAGCTCCAATCTCATCCCGTCGCTGGCCAGCTCCACGCTAGCCACGCTGAAGGAGAAAGTGCCTGAAGTCTATCGAGTGCTGGCCGACAAAATGGCAGGTGAGTCGTCTGGGACTGTCCGTCTCTGGCTGGCTGGAAAGTGGTCAGCCCAGTCAAGGCCTTGCTATGCAGAGTATGAGAACACTCGCGTGAATTCCACGATTTCTTGTGAATTTTGCGCATTACTCCTAGAGGATGGTATGGTCCCTGTGGATGCCGAAAGCTAAGTCTAACTGATTCAAAGAGTGAATTGTTGGGCAAATTATTGTCTCTAATAGTAATTCTTTCTCTTGTTCTGCCGGTGTCTGTCTGTTGGTGTCCGTCCGTCCGTGTGTCCGTCCGTGTGTCCATCTGTCTGTCTGTCTGCTGGTATCCGTCCGTCCGTGTGTCTATCCGTGTGTCCGTACGTCTGTCTGTCGGTGTCCGTCCGTCCGTGTGTCCATCCGCGTGTCCGTCCGTCTGTCTGTGCGGTGTGTGGCTGCTAGACGACCGCATCCAGCTGACCAATGACGTGCTGCTGGTGATGCAGACCATACTGCTGCACCATCCCACTCAGGTCACCAGCGTAGCCATGCGGCTGCTACTCGACTCTCGGCTGGACACCATACTAAACACTGGTAGCAGCAGCAACAGCAGTGGCAGTAGCAGGGGCAGCAGCAGTGACCAAGAAAGCGCGGACGGCGTCCACAAGCGTCTTCTGCAGCACCGCAAGTTCGTCGTCACCTTCCAGCAGCGTCTGCTCCACGCGCTGCCGTACATCCACAGCCAGGCGAGCTCGGCCACGCTACCCGCCATGCAGGAGTGGCATGACAAGATGCGTAGCCTGGCTCCGGGGCGCATGCTGCGACAGCAGAACAGCACCGTGGACGGCAGCATGGACAGAGCGGCGTGGAAGAACCAACAACGACGGCTGTACAACGGTAAACTATCCGTGTTGATGTGTGACGTGATGTGATGGCCTGATGGGTCTTAGGTCGGTGGGGAACGGTCGTGAAATGCTTTCGTTCCGTGCGCTATCTCATTCACACATTAACATTTTGCATCGATACTGTTAGTAACTCAAGGTCGTTTGTATCCAAGCATTTAGATATTCTTTTCCTGATGGGTGTGGATCATGACGGGACTGCCTCGGTCATGCGCTTGGCTGAACTAACTCGCTGGGTGTGTGTGTGTGTGTGTGTGTGTGTGTGTGTGTGTGTGTGTGTGTGTGTGTGTGTGCGTGTGTGTGTGTGCATGTGTGTGTTCTCATATGTGTGCGCCCGTGCATATTCGTGTGTGCACGTGCTTTCGTGAAGGCGAAGTTCTCAAGATAATGAACATCCTAGCGGTGATCGAGACGCACAAACAAACACTCACACATCTGCTACACCAGGGATCTTCAGCAGGCTCTACCGATGCTGGGCCGCTGGCGAAGGATATGCAAGCGAAGACACTGTCATCGGCGGAGTTGCCATCGTCGTTCAAGCGCATTGCTTTACTCCCCGGCACGTCAGACGGCAGTCAGGAGTTAAAGGTCACCGTGCATGTGAGTTCGGTGCGCTCGGCATCACTTTCGTTTCAACCGGCATCAGCGTTATCTGGTTCAGTTAAAGCTACGTAACACTTACATACATAAGATCAAGAGAACATAACCCAAGAGTGTGCAACTGCCTGCATGGCCTCATATACAGTGCTGCGACTGCAGCAGAACTTCACGTCACGTGACATGGTTCAAAAGGTTACGCTGGCAAACAGTGCAAAGTGGCCACAAGAGAGTTGAGCCCAAAGCAGGGTTCCGCACAACCCTGTATCTATCATGCACAAGGTGCAAATAATGTGTACGGGTTTGTCACATGATTGGAACTTCCACCGTCGCAGACCCCATAGCTGGAGTTGCACACTCTTGGGGGTTATGTACTCTTGACGAAGTTGATATGATGGAATTTGGGTGAGCACGAAAGAATGTCCAGGCCGAAATACACACCTTTTGCTGGTCAAATTTCCGTCAAGGTCCCGTCCGCAAATACCAATACCATGTTTAAAACGAAACGTGACTTTCAGCAGCACTTTCACAGTCAACGTACAACTAGGTTGTCACTGCCATGGTTACACAACTTTGACGGCCCTAATCTCATCGGGTTCACTTTGTGTAGATCATCAACTGCATCCTTGGACAGTGCCAGGCCGTGGCTAGAGATCGATTTTTGTTTCACAACGACGAGCCGAGCATGGCCCATTTTGCCGTTTATATCGCATCACTGGCGGTATGACAAGGTCACCAACTTTGTATGAATTTATGAATATCACAAGAGAACGTTCTTGGAAATACTAGGGACCTTTCGCACCCCGCGGACGGATACGAAACGAATGCTGATTCGTCACCTGGGTTCGAGGATTCGTCAGAGTCCCTGCGGAGAACTCGTTTTCACGAATGGAGGCCTCTTCATTCGTGGCACGCTCCGAATCCGTCAGGTACACATTTATTTGGATTGGTACACATGTTTTGCAAGGTACACATTTTTCCCTTGATTCCATGATCCATGCACGTGTGCGTGTAAAATCCCGTACGCCAAGCTACCGGAGCCCGCGGCCGTATTCGTAGTTGCCATGCACATTTGCATGACGACTTGCGAAACCTGAAATCTGTTTTCAACGAAACGATTACGAGCCGAATCAAACTTTCGTTTCGCATTCGTTTCGTAGCAAATGCGAAAGGTCCCTACTGTTCCGACCTCGCTTTAAATACGGTACTAGTGTGTATAATACATGTTGCCTGATGATTGCGGGAGCATGAAACTTCAAGTCGCAGCAAACAAGCCTCGGTTGTCGTTGTTGTTCTGTTGTGTAATACATGTATATATTTCATGAGTGCTCAGTTGATACTAATCATAGCCGTTTTTAATTGTGTTTTTCTAGAAAACTGTTCTCTTGGTTTTCACCTTGCAGGTCAAGGAGACCACTAGGGGCACTGGTAGCAGCAGCAGCAGCAGCAGCAGTGGTGGCAGCAGCAGTGGGAGCAGCCCTACCAGTGGCGGAAGTCTTCTAAGTGTGCCGCTGGCCTACGACTACCTGGGTTCTTGCGTGGTGCATCCCATGTTACCGAGCATGTCAAGTACGGTGGCCAACGCCATTAAGACACTGCACAGCAAACCGGCACTTCTACTGCAGGGAGACGTAAGTACCTGCAAGAGTAGATGAAAACCAGAGTGTGCAGCTTGGGGCCTTCTCTGCTATGGGTGTCTGTCACGGCGGAATTCCGTGATTACATCATATTTGGCGCAGATCTGAGGCGGGAAGTGGCGTGGTGCGTACAACTGAGCTGCAGTTGTGCAGAAAGAGACCTGCTTGATTCCTGCTTGCACGCACTACATCACTAAAATGATGTTATCGCGGAATTCTGACAGCAACACATCAGAGCTGCACACTCTGGTTTCCGTGTACTCTTGGTACCAGCCATCACGACGTTGGTGAACACGGTAGCTTGTGTTCATACGTCCTCTCTTTGCTAGCCGTGCAGAGGTTAGCAAACACAGTATGCAAGGTCAGCTCTGTCGGGATCTGCTGAAAAATTCGCCATGCAAGAGTTGTACTTCTTATCAGAGTATGTCGTATCCGCACACATTTGTTTGTGCGCTTACGGGAGGAGAGTCCGTGCGACGAAAAAAACGACCTCACTAAGCAGCTGTACATGTTTGTTGGTTTGTTTAGCTTTATTTTACTTCACCAGAAGAAACACAGGCGAAATCTGCCTTCTCACTGGGCGTATTGCCACAGTTCTCGCAAAATGATGAAGGTGGCGATATAAGAAAAGGAGGAAGAGGAAAATACAATCATGAACAAGGCACAAAGATAAGACGGAAAAAAATCAGCGAGGGAGTACTACAAGTAACGAATTTGAATTTGATGAATTTTTCATGAAAATAATGCAACGGATCCAAAGGTTCCCGGGTTGAGGGAATGTTATGTATGTGTCACCTGGGTACATACTATGTAAGTTCCACTCTTAAAACTTCTTTTACAGTATCCAATGCTGTAGACAGCAAGCTGTTTCGGCTGTAAATGCCTCATCAGTGCAGCTACGAGCTTTAAGCAAGCCGCGTTGCCAGCCATGGTGCAAAGGAGGCACCACAGACATTTTAGATAGCTCGTCGCTCTAGCGCCAGAGTGCTCAAACTACGAAAAGTAGTGGGTAATGTGTAATGCAGCAGCCCTAGAGCAGTATGCATTTTACCCGCTGTTCTGATGAGGTGCATATGGTGTGTGTGTGTGTGTGTGTGTGTGTGTATGTGTGTGTGTGTGTGTGTGTGTGTGTGTGTTTGTGTGTGTGTGTGTGTGTGTGTGTGTGTGTGTGTGTACATCCGGACCCGTCTTTCCCTTTCCCTGTCAGGCTATGGCCGTCGACCAGTGTGTGGACATGTTGTCATGGCTACAAGGCCAGCAGCTGTACGTGTTGCCATGCCACTCCGTGCTGCTGGTCGACACACTCATCAACCACCTGCAGGGCATGTCAAGCCAAGGTAGGGTACCGCCTTCTGTACATACACACACACCGGGGTGTCAAGGGCGTCGGAACGTATTCTACATTGGTGCGACTATGAAAAGGCAGGGGTGGAGTCCGGGGGCTGTCCCCCGGGAATGTGTTTGGAAAATTGGGCCCAAATAGCCCATTTTTCATTGCACATCCAGTGCATTTGCAGATTTCCGTGCTTCTCGTACGACAGGCGTACTAGTATACATGGTCCATGGTGTGTGTATGTGTGTGTGTGTGTGTATGTGTGTGTGTGTGTGTTTGTTTGTGTGTGTACGCATGTGCGTGCGCACGTGTGTGTGTATGTGCGTATGCGTACTTGTTTTCTTTCCGTTTTCCCTCACGAACAGGATCCATCCTGTACCTGCGTGACGTAGACCAGTTGACGGCGCAGCTCCTTAACACGCTGGCGCAGTTCCTGCACTTGCTGCGACGTGCTCTGCAGCGCGGCTGGAACAAGTTCGTCTTCCTCGGCAAGCAGGTGGACGTCTGCAGGTCGGCCAAGTGCCTTGCGTCGGCACAGACGGGCCCGTCGTCACGGCTACGCCCGCACCTGGAGACGCTGCGCGTGCCGCCCCTGGATCCGCGCATGCAGGTGGAGTCCATGCTGGCTCGCAGCGCTTTCCATAACGCGGCCGAGCTGGCGGAGCGTGTACACTGCCTGACGGATGCGTGCGCACGCCTCAACCACTCCACTTCCAGTAAGTAGAATTGTGTGTACATTGAAATCGGGTGGAATGACCGGGGCCGGCGCCCTTATTGCTTTTAGCGCGTACATGCATTGTACCGCACGTATACACACTGTAAAAATGGACCAGCAGTGCTCACGGCTGCAAGGCCAGCACCCCGTGGCCGCTTGACTTCTCAACGGATTTCAATGTCCACAAGAGTATGATGTTGTTTTAAACTTGCAGTAAAACCCGGCCTTAGCGGACACCCTCGGTGCAGCGGAAACTGTCCTGATACGACAGGACTCCGCTTGATTCAGGCATGCGCTTTCGATACACATGCATGTTGACAAGGACTTGCAGCTAGTGATGTACGCGTATGTTGTTCTGTCTACAGTCTGAACTCGGATGGAGAGCCAAGGATTATTAAATTATAAAAAGTAAAAAGTGCAATGTTATCGCATGAGCTGATTGTTTAGTAACTGGTGGTGTTAGTGGACATTATAGTGTAACTTGTAGTTCCTTGGTCCTTTTTACTTTTTGTCTACAGTCAGTTCATCAGAAACTAGCACCTCGTCTTTTTGTGTGTTCGCACGTATAGTGGTAGCGTGTGTGCGTTCGTTCGTGCGTGCAAGTGGGTGTTTGCGTATGTGCACACACGCTATAATACATACATGTATGTATTATAGCGTATGTATATGTATGTATACTTGTGTCCACGTCTGTTCAGACTCGCGGCCTGTAACCGGCGACCCTCCTCCGCTCGTCGACGTCTCCGTCGCAGGCACATCGTGCGCTCGTCTGTCCTCGCTCTGGTACGGCGCCTTGCAGGCGGCCGCCGAGGCTCGTATTGAACTGCACGCGAAGGAAGGCAGTGGCTTCGCCGCCATTGGCAGCGAGAAGACACCGCTTGCCACGGAGTTGGACATCATCACCACCGCCATGGCTGGAGTGCTGCTCCCGTCCGCACGGGATACGGTGAGGCCGGTTTGAAATCGTTGTCAACGGTTACTGTGATTACCATGGTTACCCATACCAAGAGTACATAATCCCCCTGAGTGCGCAACTGGGATGGGGTTGTGGGACGGCGTAGTCCGTGACGTACGTCATTTTTTTGGGTCGGACTTGCGTCATCCCGTCGTCACGGTCCACCACGGACACACTTCCCCTACTCATGATGTCACACTATGACGTGCAACACGGACTTCGCCGTCCCAGATCTGATCAGTGAAGTTGTGCACTCTGGGGCATTATGGACTCTTGCCCATACCTATTGGTGCTTCATGCAGTAGAATGTGATGTGGGGCGAGTGATTCAGGAACTACAACCATTCCAACAAGAAAATGATGATCTCTGGCCTTCTTCGAACCAGCAGGTCCTAGCAGATCAAAAACCCAGATGTTGCAAACTCGAAGTTGGCTTTGAGCCTCCGTTCTGCTGAAACAAATCCAGCAGATACACGGAGTGGGTTGTAGTTGATGACAAGTACTTGTAAGTCCTTGATCACGTATGCAGTTACCTTTGTCCAAGAATACTCACACTTGAATTCTGTGTCACCCTGATGTTGGGCCGCGGTGCTCGACAATTTGTTGAATCTAGATGGACGACGCTTGCAGCAAATAGACCATGTCTGAGTGTTCAGACTGAGTAAGGTAATGTGAGAAATAATTGATTGCAAATCCTAGCGGGGATTGTATCTATTCCAGTGCTGAAACAATCCACTCCGAAACCGGTCTGAATGGGTCCCAAACGATTTTGTATAAATGACGAATGTGTTTCAATGCCAAGCCATGCTAACTGCCCCCCCCCCCTCCCGTAATGTTTTCTACACTCTCTGACTGTCTGTGATTGGTTATCGCAGGAGGAGGAATGGCGCCTCACCCAGCTGATCACGTCAAGCCTTGGCATCAAGGAGATCCTTCCTAGTCGCAAGTTTTCTTACGTCGGTAAGTTGTCTTGCTGTGGCTGTCGATGTTGCTGCTGCTGCTGCTGCTGTTGCTTTCTCTGCTGTTGCTACTGCTACTGTTGCTGCTGCTGCTGCTGTTGTTGCTGCTGTCGCTGTTGCTGCTGCTGCTGCTGCTGCTGCTGCTGCTGCTGTTGCTGTTGTTGCTGCTGTTGCTGCTGCTGCTGCTGTTGTTGCTGCTGTTGCTGCTGCTGTTGTTACTTTGCTTCTGCTGCTGCTGTTGCTGCTGACAGACCCCCCCCCCATTCCTCATTGAAGTGCGTACTTTTCCTGGAGGCTTCTCTCCTAGTTTTTTTTTACGAATACTTGAAGCAGAGTTAGAGCTCACTTATTCAGCCATTGTTCATTCTTTTTCCACACCAATGGATGGAAGACTGTGTGTGGAGAGATGTATTGCATGGAACTTCAATGCGCAGTAACAATGCATCGCTGTTCTTTCCATCGCATCTTGTCTTCTCGGGATCACCCCGCCCCCCCCCCTCCCCCCACACACACACACATAGACATTATCCCTCATCCCATGAAACTTGTCATTCTCACCGAATATTTACGCCGTATTTGTTCACACCAAACTTACCTCTTCAAAAATGTTGACAGAAGAAGTCTTCATGGCTGAGTTCACGCCAAAGGGAAGAAATCGTGACTTTGCACCATGGTAATTATAAGCTGTTGGCTCAAGTATGGATACCCCAGCACTTCTTCAGGAGCTGCATCTGTGCCTTGATCCTTGAGGGGTGGTGGCGTTCCTACGGATGCGGAAAACTCGTCATCCAGCCGAGTCTGACGCTAACCGTGAATTTAAATAAAAAAAGGTATGGATAACTTTATAGCTCTCTTTCTGTCTCTGTCTCTGTGTCTATTGTGCTGGCTGGCAGTTGAAGAAGAGTTCTTCTCCCAGATTGCCCAGTCGGCAGCGTCCGCGAGTCCTGGCCATCGTCTTGGCTACAGCCAAGCCCTCATGCACAGAGTGGAGCAGCTCATGCATCTGCTACATTCCTATGTGCTGGTGAGTCACATGACACACCGAGTGTGTTCGATTACTGTAATTTCAAAAAAATTCGGCGTACTTTTATTTTCGGTACTTTCGGTGCGTCTGTTTCGTACCTAAAATTTCAATTCACTGAACAAACACTAACACACATAATCCAATAGGGAACTGCTTCTCTGTACCGAAAATTTCTGTTCACCTAACCTAACCTGTTGCCCTCGTGCCGAAAATATTGAGCACCGAAAATTTATGCCCGCAAATCGATTCATGAATCCATTCGTGAATCGATTCGCGCTGTTCACATCATTCACATCACCCCATGTGAATATGGTGAATGGATTCCGAATCGATTCCAGGGCTCGTGACATGAAAATCGAACGACTTGAATGCACTTGAATCGATTCAAGTGCGTAATCGAACGCACTCGCCGTGACACTAAGGCACACACCGTATATTCTCTATTCTAAGCACAGGTCTCCATTGCTAGCACAGTCTCTAATACTAGCACACTGTGAGCACCTTTCGAAACATTATAAGCACTGTAAGCACAGTTTCTATCACTGGCATGGTCCTGGTGGAAACCAATGCTGCATGCTTGATAATTATCTTGCATGCATGTCTTCCTGCTCTGTACGGATGTATTGGTTGAAAAAATATAAGCACGGTCTCCAATATAAGCACGGGGTAGAGGGGTGTTGGAAAGATATAAGCACAGCGCTTATAATAGAGAATATACGGTTGTAACAGTATAAATAAGACCTTTCATTGCTGGTACCGGGTTTCCCCGAATATAAGTCGCACCTTTTTCACACTACACAACAGGGGAAACATGGAGGGTGCGACTTACAATCGAACATGACTTGCTACTGAATTGAGTATATTGAAGTCGGTATGACATGGACCTGAAAAATGGGTGTGCAACTGACAATCGAGTGCGACTTACTGTCGGGGAAATACGGTAGCTGAAGTTTGCGCTCGCAGTGGAAGAAGAGTTCTTCTCTCAGATCACTCAGACAGCAGCGTCCTCATTTGTGTGAAGGCACCCATCAGTTGTGGTGAAACAAAATTCGCTGCACATGATTGAGGAGAGTGAGCAAGCCACAGGAAAACATAGAATATTTGTCTGTTCGCCTTTCAAGGTGTTCTCGCGAATTCTGACTTGGCGAACGAAAGAGTATTCCATATTCTCCATCACACAGGGATAGCATCCCACCCCTCCCCTGGCATACACTCCACATGTACATGTATCATACTGTCAGGGTTCTCTCTCACACATGTCCTGTTAGTAAAATTTCACACTCTTGCCCAGTCACATGGTCCGCGGAGCGGTGCTTCTACATGTAGACCTATTGATTCAAATGAGCTCAAAATCTGACTTTCTCAAAATTGACGGTTGTCGCCTTTTGCGTCTAAACTCTTCATGTACTTCCTGTGTGTGCAGGTGGGCATACGTGGCCGTGTTGGCATTGGCAAGACGACGTGTATACGCCTAGCAGCCGCCGTGTGTCACAAGATGGACGTCCCTACCACCGTCCAGTGGATCAACGTCAGTGGCATGACAACCGCTCAGCTCGTCGGATACGAGGATGCCGACACCAGGTGAGTGTGGAATGCGCCTCGCCGTCCTTAAAATGCCTGCCTTGTATAGAGGTTCTGCAGATGAGGGTATCATGTTGGTGAACTAGCAGATTCGCTTTTGGGAGCTAAGCAATAAGTAAGTATACAGCATGGGTCTGTGGCTTGGCTTGTGGGAGCTAAGTAGCACACAGCTCATCGGATAAGAGGATGCCGATACCAGGTGAGTGGAATGCGCCTCGTATTTAACCTTTTAGGGCCCAAGATGATTTCAAGGAATGCGCTGCATACGCGAGCCCAGTTACTTATCTGATTGCAACTTAAAACGTCAGCGGCGTAAAAACGACGGCACAGCTCATTGGATACGAGGGTGCCGACACCAGGTGAGTGCGATGCGTCTCCTCGCCGTGGCTTTTAACCCTTTATGTACTGAAAAATTGTACACAGACTGAATTTGATCTCGACTTTCGAGCTTCGTAACTCTGGAACCACACATCGGAGCGCTTCAGCGATTGTTTTAATGGACAGCTGGGAGTTTTCTCTTTGACTTACATATTTTAGTTTTTGGATATAACCCAGAAATGACTGAGTTACGATCGATTGAAAATTTGAAAAGTTTCGATCCCAGGGGATCGAAAGTTGTACAGTCCGTACACAAAGGGTTAAATGCCTGGCTTACAGAGCGTATGCAGATGATGATATCATGGTAGTGAACTAGCAGAATGGCTTATGAGTACTAAGTAGCCCACAGCTCATTGGCTACGAAGATGCCGGTACTAGGGGAGTGCGATGCGTCTACCCTGTGCCTTTAAATATGCCCGGCTTACCTCCCACCGCTTTGGAAGCTGCATCTGCGCCTTCATCTTTGAGGGTGGTGGCGTGTGCTGTGTAGAATGGCCAAGGTGTGAGCTTGGAAAGTGTGCATGTGTGTGTGCGTGTGTGTGTGTGTGTGTGTGTGTGTGTGTGCGCGCGCGCGCGCGCGCGTGTGTGCGTGCGTGTGTGTGTGTGTGTGTGGATCGCAGACGATGGTTTCGGTTCTGATTTGTCATGTTGCGTGTGCGCCTACAGGGTGTGGCATGATGGCGTGCTAACGCGACTGCTCAGAACGGCATGTCACTCCTCACCCGCAGTCCAGCAGTGGATTGTGCTGGATGGAGAGGTACGGTTGTCTATGTGTGCGGCAGGTCTGGGCTATTACAAAAGTCGTATTGCTGGGGAAACTTGAGTGGATGAGTAATTGGGTGGGTAGGTGCGTGCATGGATGTGTGTGTTGTGCTTGTATGCATGTGTTCATGTTTGTCTGTTTATCTGTTTGTCTGTTTGTCTGTCTACCTATATGGTCATCAGTTCACCTGGTTTGTGTGTGTACACATATGTGTGTGTCTGATTGTTCAAGATCTGGTTTAGTTTGGTGGACTCGATCGCAAAACTTGTGCCCACATTTTCCCATGTTACAATTGTTTCCGTGGCTCACCCTCTAAGTTCTTATTACACATAATGTGCGTGTTGCAGTTATCACAAGGCCAGCAAGCCATTCTGAAGTCTCTTCTACTGCACACAGCAGGTACGTGATGATGACATTATGATATTTATTTGGGGATTTCCCAAAGACGTAGTCTAAATTAGAAGGGAGTTATAATGGGAGGCTTTAGAGTGGAAACATCATTGGATGGCTAATGAACTGCATAGTTAAAGCGAGTACACCGTGTGGGCTGGATGTACATGCTCCGGGAGGGCAGACCAGCTCGACGAAGATGAAGGGGCACCTAGGAGTAGTAGCTCACAGGGAGACGACACAGACCACAGTAGCTCTTATCAATTTGGGTTTCGACCCCGTGCTGCTGGCTACGGGTACCCTTGGTGACGCGGCACGGCTGATCTATACATACTCGCCGTGACATCGCTTGTCTAGGCGGCGCTTGCGGTCAGCAGGTCAAGTCTGCGATCGCGATCCTGAGCTACGTCGACCACGTGTCACTCAGGCAAAGTTACGACAGCGAGAGAGGGATGGAGAGAGAGAGAGAGAGAGAGAGAGAGAGAGAGAGAGAGAGAGAGAGAGAGAGGGAGGGAGGGAGGGAGGGAGGGAGGGAGGGAGGGAGGGAGGGAGGGAGGGAGGGAGGGAGGGGGGGGGAGGGGGAGGGGGAGGGAGGGAGAGAGCTCGAGCTCAATGTACCTAGGTGCAGAGTCGTATACATGTTGTAGTTGACTTCTTCACCTGCTCCCAGCCCCATGCCATCTCCACACTCAGCCAATGGTCGACGAGATAACTACAGTCGAAAGACTATATTTGTGACAAGGCGAACGAAACACAACTAGACATGACGAACTCAAGACGAAGACTGCTTTTCACACCACAGCAACACGCGCATGCACCAACATCACATACACACGACGTAGACAAAATAACGGACTACAAGGTCAGAGGTCAGCCTCCTAGCCCGGACCGTTCTTATTTTCATGTACGTATTTCAGTCTATGCACAGTTGAGTCACCGTGCACGCATTAGTATGCTGTGCTTGGTGAAATCCTAGCCTGGCCGTTCTTCGGCGCTCCGTTCTTCGGCGCTCCGTTCTTCGGCGCTCCGTTCTTCGGCGCTCCGTTCTTCGGCGCTCCGTTCTTCGGCGCTCCGTTCTTCGGCGCTCCGTTCTTCGGCGCTCCATTCTTCGGCGCTCCGTTCTTCGGCGCTCCGTTCTTCGGCGCTCCGTTTTTCGGCGCTCCGTTCTTCGGCGCTCCGTTCTTCGGCGCTCCGTTCTTCGGCGCTCCGTTCTTCGGCGCTCCGTTCTTCGGCGCTCCGTTCTTCGGCGCTAGCCAGTACTGTAGTTTAGATTCTACGACTCCCTGGCGTACAGACGTCTTAACTAGCCCACTGCATGTATATTGTGTGATGTGTTCTACAGCTGTCCCATCCTATCACCTACCCACTGGAGATGTGATCTACCTGTCCTCTTCCGTCAGGATCATTATTGAGGTAAGGACCCGTTGAAACAGTTGCTCCAATCCTAAGGAAAACAGAATCGGATTGGTGTAACTGCCAGGGATTGCCACGTATGCTGTGTGCGTGTGTGCGTCTGTATCGCTTGGTCTCATGCTGTCAGGATCTCGCATAGCTGTTTCCATGCTTTCACGTGTTCGAACTTGATTCGGATGCGTATGTACGGGCGTAGGTCAAAGGTCAAGATCATGTGTGTGTACTGGTGTACGTACGTGTGCGTCTGTCTGTGAATTCTTGTGTGTGTATGTGTGTATGCGTATGTGTGTGTGTGTGTGTGTGTGTGTGTGTGTGGATTCACTGGCCAGAAAAACCACTTCAAATAGCTGTATGGTGTAGACCAGGCTGAATAGTGACGGTCAATTCTTCAGCCTTGCAAGCTGTTGAATGGTGCAATCCCGGCACAAGTTGCTATGGCTTCTGCTGTAGCATTGCTATCATCGCCTCCGGCGATGGGCGTCAAAGGTCAAAGGTGTGTGTGTGTGTGCGCGCGCGCACGTGTGTGTGTGTGTGTACATATGCGTACGTCTGTGAATACAGACGACGGCAGACGAGATCATGTCGGAGTGCTTCATCCCACATCTCGTGCTCCGTCATGGTGACATGGAGTGGCACACCGTCCTCTCAGCCTGGCTTGACAAACAGCACGAGGCGATCATCAGTGAGGGCATTTCTGCCCCTGTCACGCTACGCAGCGACTTCTCCAGCTTTGGCGATGCGTGTGTGTCGCTGTCGAGTGCTGCCATTGGCTGGCTGTACGAGCAGGGTTTGATGCGTGACGGTGTCGTCGATAGAGCGTACTCGTCCGTCTGGCTGTGCGAGGCTGGGATGGTTAAGACGTTCACTGCTATCATGGAGGTACGGACGGGGGCCTGTTGAATTGTGTAGGCTCGCTTGCATACGGTACTGTCGGTTGCCGAAGAACTGGGGGCTCAGCCTCCTAGCCTAGACCGTTCTTATTTTCGTGTATCTGTGCACAGTTGTGTCACAGTGTATGCATATGTTGTGCTTGGTGAAATTGGTTTGTTCCGTAGCGTTTTATTGTCGCACATATCGCTTGTATATCCTTAGTTAAATGGAGTGGGGGAACATGACTCTTTCTCGTTCCTTTTTTGTTCTTTGTCCAGTGTACGTTGTTCCAGAAGCCCGTCCAGCAGAGCCACTGGCAAGAGCTTAGCATGGAGGAGATCCTCTGCTTCGTCACCTATGCCGCCATGTGGGCCTACGGCGGCGTAACGTTGTTCGCGCCTGACCGGGCGGACGCGTTCTGCATCTGGTGGCGAGAGCAACTGCTCGACATCGTGGAGCTGCCGGAGAAAGGACAGGTACTGACCGGGTTAGAGTACACATTGAAATACAGTATGCATGTACACAAAGGCGGGAATAGGAATATCTAGATTGTTAGATGTAAGAAGGATTGGGAGAACTTCAAATTCAAAGGGTCAGTCAGGGAAGTGAACTGCCTGGAAGCGTGGAAAGAGAAAAAATGCCAACCCCACCAAGTTGCACTTTTCAACCAGCTCACCCAAAGGTATAGAGGTTATGCGAAAGGATCACGTGCAGGCGGCGTGTAGGCGGCCAAAGCGGCCGCGCTCCGCAGGGGTGGCAAAAGAGATGAAAAGTTCAAAAGAAGTACATGTGCCTGGAATAATTTCACGAAGGAAATTTCCTGTATCGCTGTTACGTTCCTCTTCTGTTCTTTACAAAGGACTATTGTACGAACGCTGAATCAGTGGCCATGACTTCTCCCAAGTTTTCAAAAGTGTATGACGAGTTAGATGACTCCAGCAAATGCCGGTACCGTGAAAAGCTCGAGCGCGTTTCACCAGACTCGAGTGATCCTTACCTGCCCAGAAGTATTTTTTTAGAGGAAGATAAATTTCCACTTGTGGACTATCCCGATATTTACAATTTCTTGGTCAACGCGCCCAGCCCCTACACCAAGGAGCAGCTCAAGGCCTACAAGAGCTTGGAAGGCTACAAATACCTTGTCAGTGGCTGGGTCGGCGATGTTCGTGCGTTTCCAGCGTCCGAATCTGACACATGTGACAGCAAGTTTGTCATCGCCAAAGTCCGCCATTCCCAGTCAGTTTCCGGCACCCATCTGCAACCCTGGATTGCTGCGCAAAACGACGGTAGCGTGATTTGTGCACACTGCACCTGCATGGCTGGTCTTGGTGAGTCTTGTTCTCACGTTGCTGCACTGTTGTTCAGCCTGTATTCTAGAACGCAGCTGATTCAGAACACAGGAAGCACTTCATTGCCGTGCCAATGGTCAACTCCTTCAATGAAGGAGGTGGAGTATGCCAGGATTCGTGACATAAACTTCACTGCACCCGACACTAAACAGCATGGGAGCAAGCGCCGTAGGTCGGAGGAGAAGGTCCCTGCTGATATTAAGCAACCCTCCAGTGCTGAGCTGGGTGAACTATATGGAAATTTATGTCAAGCCGGTAAACCGTCATTACTCTCCCTTGTTCCCGGGTTCTGCGATAGGTACGTACCTTCCAAGCCCGAGGGATATCCACCCATTTTGGATTTATTGTACGAACCAGACATGCTGGATGCTAGTTTTGGGGACCTGCTCGTTCGTTGCGAGGCAGTATTTCCAGCGGTCTGTGTTTCAGAGGAGGAAGCACGCGCTGTGGAACAGGCTACGCGGAACCAGGCAGATTCCAAGGCCTGGTTTGAATTTCGCGCCGGCCGGATCACAGCTTCAAAGTTGAAGTCTGCTGTTCGCACGGATATTAGCCAGCCCTCTGCGTCCTTAGTCCGCTCTGTGTGTTACCCTGAGGCACACAAGTTTCGTAGCAAAGCCACACAATGGGGATGTGATCACGAGCAGAAGGCAATTGACAACTATAGTGAACATGCCAGTGCAACACATCAGAAGGTTGAAGTACTGCCCAGTGGCTTTGTAATTCATCCGGACTATCCATATCTTGGCGCTACTCCCGACTCCCTTGTGCAGTGCTCCTGCTGTGGCAACGGCGTGGTGGAAGTGAAGTGCCCGTACGGGTGCCGAGACAGTAGCCTGCATGATGCTGCCGATTCAGGGAAGTTCTGTCTAGTAAAGTCCGGCGGAGCACTCCATCTTAAGCAAGACCACATGTACTACTACCAAGTACAGCTACAGATGCTGGTGTGTAAGGTGCAGTACTGTGACTTTGTTGTGTGGAATGAAGGTCAGCTGTTTGTGGAGCGTATCTGTGCAGACACAGATTTCATCCGTGAAGCGGTAGCAGGTGCCAAGAAATTCTTCCAGTGTGCTGTTCTCCCAGAGCTTGTTGGGAAATGGTTCACTAAGACGTTCTCCACTCTTCCTGCCGATGCGTCTTCAGCGGCTACATCAGCCTCGGAACCACTTGGTGCTGCCAGTACAACATCTACTGCGGATCAAGAACGCCCTCCGGAGTTTTGCTACTGCAAGTCTGTGAAGGCTGGCGAGGTACTGCGATGTTCCAACAACGATTGCAGTATTCGTTTGTTCCACATGGCTTGTTTGCAGCTGAAGAGTAAGCCAAAGCGCAAGAACTGGACCTGCCCGGAGTGTCGCAAGATTAAATCTGCCACTAAATAATGATATGCATGTACAATTACAGTGGTAGCGACTTCGGCGACAAGTTTATAGGAATGTTGGTCGCTAAGTACAACGTTCGTCAGCCTACTCAAGCTCAACTGCATGAGGGGTGAATTCCCCGAAACACTGTGTATTGAGCAGGGAGTGGTGCTTTCTTGCAGGTTTGCCGGAAGTAGGGCTCGAGGGACTTCTTCTCTGCTCTAGATGGCAGTTGTGAGTCAGTCAAGTGTCTGGATGGAAGTCGTGAGTTTGTCAAGTTTCTGAATGGCAGTCGTGAGTCAGTCAAATGTTCAGTCAAGGCGGCAGAAAAGCTCGACCTCTAGTATGGGGTGCAACCAACTTTCCATGTACATAGTCATTTTTGTCGTAGCATTTGTAAATCCAAGTCTCAAGCATTTGAGAAGTGATTATATTCATGGAGCCTGCTATTCTGGTATTTCTAGAGTTGCATTTTCAACTTGTTCTGCTGTGCCTTCCACGGTACTTGCTGTTGCACTTGCCACGTGTGTGCATACAATCGGTGGCTGGGCTTTCACAACGATTTCCGTTACCTTTCTTGTATTTCTTTGCTTGCATGTATCTCTGAAGGACCATAATGCTGATTGATTCGTATTTGTGGGTCCCAGGACATGCGTGAAGACCACTCACTGCTTATGCATGTGAACAGAGGAACTCCATCATTACACATCAAACACTTCGCTCTTTACGTCTCTTCCGGGTGATGTTGGCATAAGTTGAGTTGTTCTTTGGTGCTGGGCATACTACATCTGATGGTACATCGTGCACTACCCAGCACCCTAAGTTGGGTTTCAGGGCTATTCATAATTATTATATTGTGTTGTCCCTATTTGGACCACGAGTCATTATATTGATGCAACAAGAAACGGAGGCATGTCGTGAGTGATGATAGAAGCCATTATTATTACTATTATTATAAGTCTGTTGGCGTTGCCATGACCAAGCAAGCTTGGCTAGCCAGACAAAAGAAACTAGAAACAAGCGAGGTCAATGAGGTGAACACATGCGCATGCAACTGCAGAATAGGTAAAACAGAAATATAATTGCCGGTATATCCAGACAGTCCAAAAAGCACAAAGGGTTAATAATAAATTTGAATAATAATATAATAATAATATAGCAATCATTACAGCTGACAAAGCGGCATGATGTAATTTACTCGAAAGGTACGACGGACTCACAACAGTTGCACAGAGCACAGCAGACGGTGACAACCTTGTCAATGAATGCACATGATGTAGCTTTATCGTCATGCATGAGGAAAGCAATGGGCAAAGTGCCAGAGAGGATCGTGTATTTCTGGCGAAGCATTCCAATCACTCGCTCCACATGGATACGGACGCGTGACACTTGTCGAGCACTGTCCAATTTCAGCCTGGAGAGTTGCTTCTTCCCCTTCGTAAATGGGGGCATCACCAACTCTGCGCAGAACATGCCAACGCTGTCTTCAACAGTGAAACCACGGTCAGCCAGCACCTGGTCACCCGGATTTAGGTGACTAAGCAGACCGCAGTGCTCTGTGATGAACTTGTCTGAGGCTCTCCCGCCCCATGCATGCGAAATAAATGTAATGACACCTTGTGGCGCTACGCCAATCAAAAACTTTGCAGTGTTATGGCTTTTATAGTGAGAGTACGTTTGAGCTCTTGCCATCAGATCAGAAGGTCGTTCACAAAAAACTTCAAAGCAGTCAATAATGACAGCACAGCCCGGGAAATGCTTACGAAATTCAAGTGGCAGAGTTTTGCGTAGTTCGTCCCTTTCTGGCCATTTGACAAGTGGTCCCAGCATCACATGCATCACCCGGATCCAGCGCTGGAAAATCCGGCACACGGTCGACTGGTGAATGCCGAATCTGTACGCCAAGTCTTGGTCCCGACAATTCAGCCGAAGCTTCATGAGAACAATCAAGAACTGCTGGAAGAGAGAGAGCGTGTGGCGGTGGTGCTGTGGAACTCTCTTCCTCACGTGTTCAAATATGCCCATCATGGTCCCAAAAGACTGCAAACCAGTGTAGAAGAGCACCTTCGCGTTGTCTTTCTCAAACGACTCGATTGACAAGGTGTCACCTTGTCCTGGAGCGTGTGGCATCCGTTTGCTTTCCAGGACCAAACAGTTGTTTGTCTCCTCCAGCCGCGTCAAGTGCTCCATATCCATGTCAGTCTGCGATGAGACACTGGAGACTGCTACAGGATCAGACTCTACCTCTGCACCATAGGCACCAGGCAAATCTGCCATTGCTTCTGTGAAGTCATTCCCGGAGGCGTCCACTTTCACTGGTGTCTGCGTCTTGCTCTCCTCGAACGTCAGCTTCCGCTTCGCTCGGCGTTCATATGCCACCAAATCCCTCTCCGCTTTACGCTTTACAGGAGTCCTGACATGTTCAAAAAGTTTCGGAACGTAAGCGGGAGATAGTGGATCGTTGCTCTTCTCTGCGCCTACGAAATGGTCTGAACAGATCCTGCTACTGTCAGTTGGCTTCCAATTCTCTCGTCTCATAGCCGCAACCCATAGTTTGCGCCGCTCGTCCGCTACAGGAAACTTGTAAAACTTCACAGCCGTTCCAGGATCGGCACGATTGCTACATCCGACGGCTGCACAACTCTTCGGCATGTTGAAGGCTAAAAACTTCAGCAAGCGAGACACCAGCGGAAATCAAAATAAAAGTGAGGAACGATATGTCGACAACCAACAACAAATTTTACTTTTCCTCTCAAAGACTAGTAAAAAATAGTTCAAGCAGAAACGACTTCATTTTGCCACCCCTGCCACTCGCAGCCGCCTTGGCGCTCCTCGTGACGTCATTCGCATAACCTCTATAGAATGTTATTGGGATTACATCATCATCTGAGATGCTTTGACGAAGTCACAGATTTTTCCATTAGTGATTAACGCTGCATACTTGGCGCCTATTCACAAAAATCGAAAATCTGCTGACTCACGCTCATATACTTGTGCCCATTTGAAAGTCCCGATGAAATAATCCGCATAAGCTCTATTGTGACAGCGGCAAGAGGCGGTATGCTCGTCTTACTTGTGCTGTTTTGCTGCAGGTGTTTGAGCTGGTAGTGGTGCTCGCCGAAGACCAGTACTGTTATCGCTGCTGGGCTGACAAGGTACCCGGGTACACTAAACCAGGTGTGGACGACGTCAGTGCCGAGCAAGCTGGCGGTGGGACGGTCGTTCAGACTCCGCGATTGGCAGTAAGTGTGTCGCCCAGCTCTGCCTAGTGTTTCGCATTGTGATGACGTTCCCCGAACTGTCTTTGCCTAGTCGAGTGCATGATTGTGGAGATGATCATGCGGGATGCTGTAGTGTCGAGTCCCTTTGTAAGCCCTCTTGTTGTTCCTTTCCCCACAAACTCAGTAAGACGGAGACCGATAGAGAAATCACTGGCGAGAATCGTGTCAAGTATGACCACCAAGGTAATTGAAAGCATCAAAGTTGGCAGTACGTTCTCCGCATTTACCAAGCAACACCACATGTTCTACACGTACGCGCAAGTGTGTTGAAAGCGGTGCACGGAGAGAGCAGAGTGCGAGGGTTGCCATCATGTCGATTCGAATATGACCAGATGCCAGGCAAAGTGACAAACATGCTATTCTCTTACCGTGCTATCTCTCTGTCTATCTGTCTCTTTCTCTCTTTCTCTGGGCTACCCGTCCGTCCGTCCGTCCGTACGTCCGTGTGTGTGTGTGTGCGTGCGTGTGTGTCCGTCCATATATCTGTCTCTGTCTGTCGCCCCTATCTCTCCCCCCCCCCTCTTTCTCTCTCTCTCTCTCTCTCTCTCTCTTTCTCTCTCTCTCTTTCTCTCGCTCTGTTCAGGCATTGCACTATCTGCTGTCCTTGCTAGCCGATTCCAACATTGCAACCTGCTTGATAGGAATGTCGGGTGTTGGCAAATCCACCATTGTAGAGCAGTACACGTCAAGAGTTAGTCTGGGTGATATCAGCGATACAGGCTGCTTGACCATTGAAGCAACACGGTGAGAAATGCTGCCACTGATTCTGCTGATTCTGCTATAATGTTAAAGTGGTTGTGTTGTTGATCGTGGTGGTGGTGCTGCTGGTGCTGGTGGTGCTGCTAGTGCTGGTGGTGTTGGTGCTGGTGGTGCTGCTAGTGCTGCTGCTGGTGCTGGTGCTGGTTGTGCTGGTTTTGCTGGTGCTGGTGGCGGCGACGGTGGTGGATGGTAGCACGGACTCATCCTTTGTGCACTAACCTCTTTAGGTGTAAACGCCGGTTGCTCGGTTGCCTTGTGAAAGTGCTTGCCAATTTGCAATTGCTCACCTCTCGCCGCTTTAGGAGCTGCACCTGCGCCTCGATCCTCTCGGCATTCCTGCAGATATGGAAAACTCAGTCTGGCGCAGTCTCGCTCAAGCCGTAATTGTTTTCTAATGTATGTGTCCTGACAGATGTACAACATCGGTGGATGTGTGGAACAGCATGAAGAAACGTCTGCAGTGGCGCTATGGTTACACGTACACGCCGCGGCAGAAGAAGCAGCTCATCGTCGTCATGGAGAATCTAGAGAAGGCGCTGGTGAGTTGCTCTGGGCTTCACGGAAAGCTACAGCCTGATGTACATGTATGCAATCGGCAAGGAGTTAGAAGCGGACAGTATTAGGCCACGCCGTTTTTTTCTCTGTTTCGCGTCACCTTATTCGATGAAATCAATGAGGGATGGCGAAAAATAAAAAAAGCCATCCAAAAAACAGTGTACGTGCATTGCATTTGTGTACAGTGAAGCGACGCGGCACTGTTCATGTACATTGACATGTACATGAATACATGATGATTGTGTGACTTGCGGCCCAGCTTATTGCACACACATGTACATGTGAGCTGAGTCATTTTCCGGTTTTCTGGGTTTGCATTAAATTTGTATTGCATTTTCAAAAAAAAAAAATTTTTGTTCGTTTTTTTTTTTAAACTCCGGCTGTGAATTACATGCGCGCGGGGGACGCGAAACATAGATAAAAAACGGTGTGGCCTTAGGCTTGAATCGGACAGTATTAGGTTTGAATCGGACAGTATTAGGCTTGAATCGGACAGTATTAGGTTTGAATCGGACAGTATTAGGTTTGAATCGTAACCTAGGAGTTAGAATCTGACAGTATTAGGTTTGTGTCACAGGCACAACGCCAGCACATTACTATTGCATTAGATTGAAGACACAAACCAAAACACTTTCCTCGGCATGTGCAGACTCCATTGTAGCCTCTTTAAAACCTCTCACACAATAAGTATACAGCACTGCACAAAACAGTCTCTACATTACAATTCTTCCGAATAAAATGAAATAAATATAGCCCTATCCAAATTTTTAGGCCAGGCTCTCTCTCTCTCTCTCTCTCTCTCTCTCTCTCTCTCTTTCTCGGCATTGTTGCTTATTCCGTCCTTTCATCTTTTTCCCCTCGTCACAGGTTCCTCCATCTGGCACAGGGCAATCGGCCGTCGAGTTGCTACGGCAACTGCTCGACCAGAAAGGCTATCACGCGCCGAGTGGAGACTGTCAGTGGCATGTGTTGGAGTCGTTGCTACCGATGGTGGTGATGTCGCTGCCACCTCGTCCACCCACGCCAGCGCCCAGTGTGTTGGCGGTGCGGGACAAGCCAGTCATGGGCAGTGTGGTGTCGGCACGTCTACTGCACCACATGGTCGTGCTGCCGTGCTCCGAACCATCGTGAGTCAGGCTAGCAGAGTGCGTGTGTGTGTGTTTGTGTGTGTGTGTGTGTGTGTGTGTGTGTGTGTGTGTGTGTGTGTGTGTGTGTGTGTGTGTCCCATATGGTGCAGTGGTATGTGCAGCGATTTCCAATCGATAGATTGCGGGTTCGATTCCCGACGATTATGGTCACACACGTCTTTCTTCTCTTTCTCAGACTCTTCCTGACTTTTCTTTCATTCTCCTGGGTGGTTACCAACAGCCAGTGCATGCCGGAGTATGTGGTGTGATGTGTGTGCGGGAAAAAAAAAAAAAAAGACCAAAAATAGGGATTCACTGGCCAGAAAATGTCACTCCAAATAGCTGTATGGTGTAGACCAGGCTGAATAGTGACGGTCAATTCTTCAGCCTTGCAAGCTGTTGAATGGTGTAATCCCAGCACAAGTTGCTATGGCTTCTGCCGTAGCATTGCTGTCATCGCCTCCGGCGATGGGCGTCAAAGGTCAAAGGTGTGTGTGTGTGTGTGTGTGTGTGTGTGTGCGTGCGTGCGTGCGTGCGTGCGTGCGTGCGTGCGTGCGTGCGTGCGTGCGTGCGTGCGTGCGTGCGTGCGTGTGCGTGAGCGTATTTGTGTGTGAGCGTATTTGTGTGTATGGGAGAGAGTGTGTGTGAGAGAGAGAGTGTGTGTGTGTCCGCGTACGTGTGCGTGCATATATACATGCATGTGTGCACACACACCCATGTATATGCATGTTTGCTAGAACTTTTTTCACTGTGTCTGCCATGAGAGTGGCAGTGCTGCTGCAGGAGCCTCACTCCATGTACATGTACATGTATTTCTTGTTTTTTTTCCCGCCACAGATTGGACGAGATGGAGTTACTACACCACTCTCTGCTCAGCGCACACTTCTCCACCGAGGAGTTCGACGCCAGCAAGCTGTCCTACGAGATTACCACTCTTGACCTGCGTGTGCCGCCCGATATGCTGCTCAGCATCGTCAAGGCAACCATCGACCTGCAGCGGCGCATGAACGACCTGTTCCAGCCGCGACCGTGGCGACAGCACTATAACTTCACGATGCTGACCGTCAACGCGATCATCAGGTACGTGCTGCCATCCGTGGCTGCTAGGAATTAGTACTACTAGGAATACGTGTACTTTGGTGCGTCCATGGAGCTATGAAGCCGAGACCTCTGGTCGGCGGAGCTTAATGGGCCCCACCACCACACTCCATTATTCACCCCAGTGTCTGGAGATATGTGGACTTTGTAGAAAAAAAGAACCGAAGGATGTACCCAGAGTGCTGACAGTGCTCAACACCACAAAGGCAGAGCGTAATACACAACAGAACAACAAGGACAATCAAGGCTTGTTTGCTGCTACTTCAAGTTTCATGCTCACGCAATCATCAGGCAGGTGTTGCCTGATGATTGCGTGAGCATGTAACTTGTAGTAGCAGCAAACAAGCCTTGAATGTCCTTGGTGTTCTGTTGTGTACAAAAAAACAAAAAAAAACATGTGGTGTACATCGGTGTGAGACTTGTCTCTCATTACTGTAAGTCAACAAATATTAGGCGCATATTTATTTTCAGCTATTTTCGGCCTGGACATGTTTGGCCAAAAATTTGTTACGGCCGAAAGGGCATAATAACACTTCCATACAAGATTTTCCAATGAAAATTTGGACAATGCTAGCTTATACCGCACCAAGTTATTTCTATGTTTCGCGTTACCTTTTCGAATCCTTGACAAGAAAAAAAAGAAGATCCGAGACATGTCAATCGATGGCTGTTCTGGCGAACATTCTCTAGCCAGTATGGCAGATCAGAGGTTATCAGCTTCTCCATAGTCTTGCATTCCAGGTGATGGTACGTAGAAGGTGCGAGCGATGACAATTTCTATTTTTTCAAGCCGTACAGTAGGGCCTGCTCACCAAGCGAGCGAAGATTCCAGGTATCAAGGACTGCGATTGTGAACGTCATTTTTTGCGAACTCAAAAACGGTTTGAAAAATCTGTGATTACTACATGCGTGCCACCGGATGAAAAAATCAAGTAAAACCAAGGGCAATGAGGTAGCAACAGGGTAAACCTAAGAAAACCTGGATCCAGGCACAGAAAATTGTACAATAGCAGCTCAACGTAGGGTCAATAATTTGCGCATCGCATACATGGCTGCCTTCTCCAGGAGAAAGCATGACGGTCTTGATCATTTTGCTCGTTTCTAAAGGTTCACTGTGTAGCTGTGAAAACGTACTTGATGCGACTAAACCTAAGATTTATGATGATACGACTTATAGTTGTACAGATATTACTCAAACGGACACACCGGGTGCCCCAAAAAGGCTGAAAAAAGGTGTCTAAAACCAACCTGCGGCATTATGTGACACCCTCCTTCTCAACAGAAGCATCAACTAGGCGTTTGCGAAGTGCACGTCTGCGCTTTCTGCTTTGCCCAAAATTGCGGCTTCTATTCACGTGCGGCTTTTATCCAAGACTTTACGGTAGCCGAAGTAGAAAGCTAGGACAGAAAATCAGAGAAAACTGTCACTTACGCACACGCAAATGCGTACGCACTTTCAAAAATTTCAAATTTGACATGGTCACGTGCGCACTTCAATGATGAATAACTCATCGTAGGAGGGGCCAAACCCTCTCAAACTTCTACACAATGTATGTATGTATGTATGTATACTTTATTTGAATTCGCAAATCCAAACGAGCACAAATGCTCAATGACAAGGCAGCGAATATGTTATTATGTTACAGGGAAGGAGAGTTGGGGAGAAAATAAGGAGAACAAAGAGAGAATGGTAGATATCTCAATGAAGAGCGAAGCGTTATCAAACTACAAGTAAGCCAGCGAACGATAAGTCGATAGTTCTGTAACCCGCCTAATAAACTAAGTACTTTTTTCAGGCGTGCAGTGGACTGTCATTAAAACAGAAACAGAAAAATAATAATAAGGCACCAATTTTGTTTGTCCAGGGGATGGCCCACGCCTGGTAAAGAGAAAAAAATAGAGAAAATAAAAAAATAAAAAACAAACAAACAAAGTACTAACAGTTACTGCTAACGAGAGTACTTGCTACTAACATCGGGAGGATGAAAGGCCCAACCCTGCCCTGCCAGTTACGGACTTACGGGGGTCGCCATGGCAAATAAAGTTCTGAACACACTCTTTCCACTGATACCTCATTCGACCCCTAACTCTAAACTTTGTATATTTTTTCGTGTCCTCTTGCATCCTCTGCCATCGTCCACTCTCTGGTCTATTCACTGGTCAACTGTCGCTTCATCACATTGCCGGCCTACCAACTGTCACTTTGCGGTGTCCTACCAAATGTCATTTCAACACATTGGTGTCCTGCCGATTGTTCTTTCAACACATCGGTGCCCTGCCGATGGTCATTTCAACACCCTGGTGTCCTGCCAATGGTCATTTCAACACATCGGTGTCCTGCCAATGGTCATTTCAACACATCGGTGTCCTGCCAATGGTCATGTCAACACATTGGTGTCCTGCCAATTGTCACAATCCCCAACGACGTTCATACATGTGCACACACGCACGCACACACACACACACACACACACACACACACACACACACACACACACACACACACATACACACACACACACACACACACACACACACACACACACACGCACACACACACACACGCACGCACACACACACACACACACACACACATGTCCGACACACGTGCCCATACACATACGCGCACAGTTCACTGTACAATCACTTGCCGGAGACTGCCAGTGGTCGTCAGGTGTTGTTGCTATGGCTACACGAGTGTCATTGGCTGTTCTGTGAGCACCTGTGTACGTCGTTGGATCGAGAGCGCTATGGTATACTTCTGTCGAAACTTGCAAAGATGTACTTCACGGGACGGGATGCGGTAAGGGGCGCTTGCGGGATCTCTTACAGCTCACCATTGCTATGCATTGCAGCAATAGACGATATACCAAAAAAAGCGTGCAACTAGACTTGGGAGGGCATTGCAGAGTAGTTGCATACAAAGTTCAAAGTTGTACGGTTACCTGCGATTTATGCTCTTGCGGAGTTCAGGACCTACCGTGTACGCATTATAGTATGATTTGTATGCAACTGGTGTGCAATGCACTCCCAAGTGTAAAGTTTTAGGTCTTTTTCTTGCGGAAGTAGATATTTCTGGCGTTGTGTGCCTTTTCGGTGCTCCTATTCCTGATGACTACGCTTTCTGTTTGTTCTTGTCCGGCTTTGTGTGTGCGTGTGTGTGTCCGTATGCGTCCATGTGTGTGTGTGTGTGTGTGTATTCGTGCATTTGTGTGCGTGTGTGTATGCATGTATGTGTGTATGCATGTGTGGTCAATGTCCACATGGTGGTCCGTTCATACCAACCTAACACACAGCTTGAAGTGGTTCTGTCTAACTGTGAGGTACTCTACCGTTCCCCGCTGCTGATCAGCCTGGACATCGCCTCTTCCAGCAACAACGACACCGCACCGGCCAGTACAACGGTACCACTACAGAAAGCAGCGCCGGCCGGGACCATACCCACAGCCGAGCAGGCCAAGCAGCCGAAGAAGTCTTCATCATCGTCAGTGCCAACACCAGCGTCGTCCTCGGCTAAACCCCAGCAACAGCAGCCATTGCCGCAGTCTGCCAGACAGCAATCTGGCCAGCGCCCTGCCGCCACACACAGGTACTACCGAGTGGAGGACATGGACAAGCTGCGTGAGGACATGCAGCGAGCACTCATGCTGTACAACGAGAAACACCCGCCGATCTCCGTGCCTCTGCATCAGGTACAGTCCCGGGTCGGGCTGGGAAATGACTGGAGGAGGGGCTTGGGAAAGGCGTGCACATCTCCGTGGCGCATCCTTTCCCCTCATTGGAACTTTTTGCACCTGGTTTGCGCTTCGTAGATGTGTTGGAGCTAGGTGTCAGGTGACCGGATGTCTCAATAATATCCTTGTCAGTTTTATGCCTTGTCGTTGCACTATCTGACTGTATATTATCTCGTTACCTTGGTTACCTTGGTGGACTTTTAGTCATAACTAGTAACTTTAATCCTTTCTCTTTGCATTTATTTAACGGTAGTTTTGTAAATTTTGTTGCTTTCTTTCCTTCCCCATTTATTATAATTATTGTGACTGCCACAGGCCAACCTGAAGATGATATGCCGTGTCCAGCACCTGCTGGCCCAGCCGCGTAACTTCAGCCATGTGATCCTGGTTGCCGCCGGTAACCCGCTCACGCCGCGGCACCTGGTCTCGCTGGTCAGCTACGTAAACGACGCCGCGTTCGTCACCATGGATACGCTGACGCCGTGCGCCGAAGAGCATCTGCTGCACCACGAGTGGAGCGACGCGCTGTGTGCCGCCGCCCCAAGTGGTGATGGGGTGGTGCCCATGGCAACGGCGGATGACTGTGCGGGTGGTGCGGGCGGCAAGGTGTGCGTCAACTCTCAGCTGCTCCTGTTCAAGGTGCTCAAGGACCTGTGCCAGCAGGGTGGTGTTGAGGTAGGTGACCAATGACATCATGTATGACATCATGTACAGTGTAATGCATAATTCACAATTGTTGGCGGTGATTTGGCGCCATGTACCGAATGTAGGATTTTCCGGGCGTATAAGCCGCACCCAGATTTTTCGTCACGAGATACAGACATTCACCTCATTTTATCGGCGTCAATTTGACCCACATACATGCAGTACAGAGCCAAGTATGGTGGAATGAATAATGCGTTGTATGACATCATGTAATGAGTAATGCATGATGTAATGAATAATGCTGGGGGACAGCACCTGCGAATAACGCATGCCGAGTCATTCATGGATCATGTGTTTATGGTGCGTGCAAGTATTAGTTGAACCCATCCTTTCATGTGTACCTGCTTCCATGCTCATTTGTTCCTTTCGCAGAACCAACGCATAGTTCTGTTGCTGACATCGGACGACTTTCCGACGCGCTGCCACAGGTCCCTGCTGCATGAGCTGATGGTCAGCGGGCGTGTGGACCATTGGTTCGACGAAGACGAGCGTGTGAAGATTGTCAACGCCATGCGCACGCACATCAGCAAGCTGGGAGTGGCGTACACGGACGACATAGCTTGGGAGGCGTTCCAGAGGTATGCTGGCGGGTGAATGTTTGTATGCTGTGTGGTATACTCTATGCAATGGAGGTGATTGGCCAGGATCTGAGGGGTGAAACTGACTGCCTGAGTCAGGCAAACGATGTTGCGTATCTTCTCCGGGTAATTAATTCTTGGGCAATGGTGCATGTATAAGTACTTCAACCTCTGTGTGTGTGTGTGTGTTTGTGTGTGTTTGTGTGTACGTGTGTGTGTGTGCACTTGTGCATTTGTGTGTGTGTGTGTGTGTGAACGCGTAAGTGTACGATTATGTACATGTGTGTTTTCGTGTCAATATTACGTTTCGTGTGTTTCACCTTTTCCCGTGTGTCCGTGTGCAGTAATATCCGTCGCAACATCCGCATTGTCCTGACGTTCACATCGTGCGAGAGTTCCGCGTTCCACGCCTGTCAAGATCACTTCCCGTCTCTACTGGAAGGCAGCGGGTTGATCATCGAAGAGCCCTGGTCCAGTGACGGCCTTGTCGACGTAGCTCTGTACCATTTGAAAGGTGAGGTCGTCTGCGATCTGGATTGGCAAACATACGGACAACACGTGTGTTGTTCGCCGTCGTCTGACGATAGTTCTATCGTGAAGCTCAGAGGCTCAAATAGAACTGGTCATTTTCTAATGTCTGAAAAGGCGGCGAGGTGACAAAAGTTTATTAAACAGAATCGTATTTCTTTGTCCATGACCACTTTCTCTGGAATTTGTTTCGTGACATCTCAATAAAACCTTTGTGAAATGACGCTTCAGCTGATTCTATTTATTGCCATCCTTAAATTTTCTAATGACTGTGTTAAAAGTTCAAAACCTTCCTGGTGATGGTTAGTTCTTGACTGAAACATTGAATTTTTTTCATGAAATGAATTTGTAAAATCCAGTGTTTGAGCATGAGTTAGTGTTGCTCAGAACCTCCCTTTCCCGCCTACAAAGATTTGAACTACCTAATTTACCGACCATCTCTCTCGTCTTTCTTCCGTGTGTCCCGTTTGCTCCCATATGCGCCCTGCAGAGTCTGAGCTGTTCTCCGATGACTCGTCCGCCGCCCTCGCCCGTATGCTGACTGAGCTTCACTCGGTGGCACAGGCTGCCATGGAGCGCGAGTCAGTGTCCAGCGGTCGGCCGCGTCTCCTTTACGGTCGAAACGACATGTTTGAAGGTTTAGTGGCCAGGTGAGGAGAGAGACGGGATCTGACAAAAAATGCATATTCGCTAGAGTTCTGTTGTATTCAACATTTCCTGGCTCATCCAATACCATATTTCCCCGATAATAAGTCGCACTTGATTATAAGTCGCACCCCCATTTTCAGCTCTGAGCCAAATTGTATCAACACATTCACACAAGTAGGAAGTCACACTCGATTGTAAGTCGCTCGTGAAGTTTAATGTAAAAAGGTGCGACTTACATTCGGGGAAAATAGGGCAGCTACCAATGGCAAAATTACTGAATGTGAAACGATTTGGACTCTGTGCGGCCGACAGGGAATGCCGTAAAAAGGTCCACAAAGCAGTGTGTGCTCTGAGAATTCTTAATAGCATGCGTAAACGGTATCAACTTCCACGCTCTTCTCTTTTCCTCTTCTGCTTTCTCAAACTGTTTTCTGCACACTTTGCGGAAAACAAGAAATGCCGTAAGATCTTCCACAAGGCAGTGCGTGATCTGAATGCCGTAAAAGCCCGTGTATAGGCCCCGGGCGTATAGAATAGCAGCCTCGATTTCCTGGGCGTGTACAGGGGCACGGGCGTTATTTTGGAACCGGGCGTATACTTGGAATAGGGTTAGCAGTAAGTTTTGGGTATCGGTACCTGTACATGTACTGGTGTTGCCGGCATACCTGGGCATATACATGGGCATGGGCGCTATTTTGAAACAAAAGTGTTGACTTCCCCTGGCAGGGCGTGTACACGGAGGGTGGGCGTAATTTTGAGTGGGCGTATACAGGGGCTTTTATGGTACACAACTGTAGCATGCATACCAACCTCCACTTTCCTTCTCTTCTCTTTTCCTTCTTCAGGTTTCTCAAGCTGTTCTCTGCACACTTTGCGGCGGACAAGAAACGCCGTAACATCGTTAACGAAGCTGTGGCCGTTCTGAAACAGGTGACAGCACGCCGGGATCATCTCAAGGCCAAAGAGGACGACGAGGACGAAATGCTGAAAGACCTCGAAGGGGTAAGCCAAGCAGGTTGTGTGTGCACGTGTGTGGCCCCATTCATTTTGCCATTTTTCGTTTAATGGCCAAAGAAGGATTTTTTGTATAGCAACAAAGAGAATTAGTTTTGCTGCAAGCATAAGCATTTCCTATATGTCGACATGCATGAGCAAAATGTGAAACGATGATTGCAGGGCACACAACGAAAAGGAAAGAAAGGATTTGTTCAGACAAGGGTTTTATGTGCGTTTTGTCTAAATCCACATCTGCCTAAGGATATGAAGCATCTCCAGTCGGAATTCGATTCTGAACCTTTCCGTAAAGATGCGCCTTGACCAGTTGCGGACACTGTGTCTACAATCTCCATGCTCCCGAATCGACGCTTGTCGTATTTGCATCTAAACTCTGCACAAAGTGAGAGAATGTTCACCGCTCGAGCCACACGCAGTGCTGTCGAATGCAGCATGGCACGTCGTAACCCAGAGCCCGGCGTCCAGCTGGTGTCGGAACGAGATCTGGATCAGTTGAGTCCAGATTGGACATAGGCTTCTACGTCAGCGGGTGCGTTCGATTACGCCCTTGAATCGATTCATGAATGGTATTTCATGCATTCAAGTCGACCGGTTATCATGTCATGAACTCTGGAATCAGTTCTTAATCAATTCACCGTAATGGAGGTGATGAGAATAGCCAGGGGTAATTCATGAATGGATTCAAATCGATTCGTGGGCCAAATCGAACGCACTCAGTGGGGTTCTGATCAGGCTGAGGCTTCTGCATCAGCATCACTTGAGTGTATGTCGCCGCTCAATTGCATGGCAATTGTGTGAATGTGATGCTTTGTCTTTCAGTCTATCATGGGTTCAGCGGTGAGCAAACTGGTGCTGTATTGCGTCATGATTTCTCGAAATGTGAAGTGAAGATCAATCTCGTATTTATCAAGTAGCATTGCCTGATGATCGTGACTACGTGAAACTCGGAGTTGCAACACAGCTTTCTACCTCTCTCTGGTGTAAAGATCAATCATGAATGAACGAAAAAATGAAAGCAAAAGAAATAAAATAAAAAAGTTAAATCAACTCGCAGTGAACAGGATTCGAACCTGTGCGGGCAGAGCCCAATTGATTTCTAGTCAATCGCCTTAACCACTCGGCCACCACTGCTTAGACAACGTTGGACAATTCATATGTTGCACAAATATGGGAGATGGGGATGAAACCGTCAAAAGCAGTCGAACAAGAACTGGCAAAAAAATCCGCTCGCAGTGAACAGGATTCGAACCTGTGCGGGCAGAGCCCAATTGATTTCGAGTCAATCGCCTTAACCACTCGGCCACCACTGCTTTGAACGAAAGACATGCACAGTGACCTAAATTTGTTGAATGAGAGGTTAGACATAGTACGAGGGTAAATAAGATGGTTCCAAGTGTGAATGTGTGTGGTGTGAATGAGGTCGGCCAGAGAGTGTATAGTAATAATTATGGTGAAGCTGGAACTATTTCACAGGTTAGAGACATGTTGCATTGAACTGATCAGAGAAACAATCCCTTCTCCTCCTTGCGCTCTCAGCCGATACATGGCTACCCTCGGTAGCCATTACACACACCAAAAAGTCCAAACAACGAAAGAGTTATGGGTACTTCATTTGTTGTTATCTGTTGTACTGTTGGACAGCCGAATGATACCGTTCATAATATTATATTTAGTGATCAAGGAGACGGCGTTATTGTTGGTTAGCCCAGGACACTGACCTGACGAAGGGTGGACACTGTGACATGCTGGATATGTTGTTGTTTTCTTTTGATACGTCGAATCAAACGGGAAGCAAGCCCAATTACACGAGAGGACATGCTGGTCTAGGTTTGCCAGTGGCGGATAGCTGCTATATGTTATTGTCAATAATGTCCCAGACGCTTGCCTGGCTGGAGCGATGCTGACAGCCGAAGCTGCTGTTCATAGCCAAGCCATGCATCGGAGACGTACTGATGTGTGTGTGTGGGGCGGGGGGGGGGGGGGTGCGTGTGTGTGTGTGCGTGCGTGTGTGTGCGTGCATGTGCGTGAGTGCGCGTGTGTGTCTGTGTCTGTGTCTATGTGTGCATTTGCATGTGCTTACATTATGTGTGTATGTATGTGTGTGTGTGTGTGTGTTTATACATGCGGCTTTTGTTATTATTCTGCAATACTGGGACCATAACAGACAAGTCGCCGTGTGCTGTCGCAGATTGGCCAGGTAAGCCATCCAGCCGCACATCTGCTTAAAGTGTACATGTACGTGGACTTCAGTTTCGTAACGTGTGTGTTAATCCATTGGCAGTGATGCAGCTTATTCTAGTTTCATTGCAGCCGAGGTCACATTCTGTTTGCGTGCGTAGAGCTGGTAGCGTTATGAAATCTGATATCGTTCTGAAAACGAGTCCGCTTTCCGCCCATCATGGGTTGCACACTATTGGCTGTTCTCTGCCCCTGGTTACAGGTGACTCATCGTTTTCCTGTGCAAGAAATGCTTGTACTTTCCCTATGGTAACCTGAATATTAAATGGCCGTTGTTACTCTGCCCGTCTCCCCCTCCACATTCCCCATCTCCATCACCACAATCCCCCCCACGCACCTACACACACGCACACGCACGTACCATGTGTTGCGCAGGATCTTGTGATGGTCAAGGAGTACAACTTGGTCTACCAGACGCAGAAGGACTACATTCGGCACTTGAGACGGGTAAGTGATGATGGCCATGACACCGTGTGTCGTGTTTGTACACTCATGTGGGTACGTATGTCTTTGTCCTTCTGCTACTGTGAACTGGGGAATTTTTGCGCCGGTTTTTGTTCACGATTTGGGATTACGGACAAATTTGCACCTGGAGATGTTTGCAATTGGAGTCAATTTCGTTAGTTTCTTTACTGCAGTTCTACGTTTGGTGCCGGCTTACTTTTGCGATTTGTGTGTGTGTGTGCATATGTGTCGGCTGCGGACACATGTGTGTTTCCGTGTGTGCATGTGCCCCACCACGGTTGTTGTGCTGTGCAGCGTCTGCCCGAGTACGAGATGGCCAGCGAGAAGTCCAAGCACGACATCAAGGTGTTACGGCAGCAGATCCTGGAAACTGTAGATCGGGTCAATCTGCCGGCACTGCAGGAGTTGCGTCTCATGAACCCCGTACCGACCGTCGTGGAGGATGTCATGGCTTCCATCATCATTCTGGGTGTGTGTTTAAAATAGTCTTCTGTTCAAACGGAATTTCTTGCTACAGTCGTGCTCCATGAAATCCGACCCCAAGTGCCTATTTGACGCCCTCAACTTGCATGGCCCTTGACGCCCTGGGAGTGGTACGAATCCAGCTAGACGCTCACAATGCAAGTACAGTCATGTAATCTTGATACCTTGTAAACTTATGGTGCTCTCTTTTTTAACTTTGATCTATCTATCTGCTCATTTCTGTCTGCCTCTCTCAGCTAAATCTCCCACAGCTGACCATACCTGGAGTAGGGGATGCAAGAGGCTGATGTCCAACACTGAGAGGTAAGACTTATGCTTTGAGCAGGTTCTGAGCGTTTTATTGGCATGTCCTGAGCAGATTATGAGCACGTTATGAGCACGTTCTCGGCATATTCTGGGCAAGTTCTTAGTAGATTCTGTGCAGTTGTATCCTGCAAATCCTCGCGAGCATTGGAGAAGAACTGTAGTGCCAGTGGCTCTTGTGCTTTTTTCGTTTTGCGGATGTTTGTAAATGTGCTTGTCCGTGCGTCTGTCTGCATTCTCAAGCGTGTGTGCGCGTATATAAATGGAAAGGCGTGTCCGCGCATGCATGCTGGTCGCTCCGTCTCTCTTTTCACCTGTATCTCTGTTCGTGCTTCTGTCTGCCTGTCTGTCTGCCTCCCTGTTCGTATATCTGCCCACCTCTGCCCACGCACTCGTGCACAGGTTTCTGGAACTTTTGCGTTCGTTTGACGTGCACACAACCCTGGGCATGACGGCCATTGATCTGTTAGCGCTGCACAGCAACAAGGGTACATTCAGTCAGGCCAACCTGCGAAAGCAGAGCACAAACAAGGCAATTCTGGAGCTGCAAACCTGGGCATCGCAGGTCAAACAGTAAGAGAGAGAGAGTATGTGTGTGTGAGGGGGGGGGGGGGGGAGAGAGAGAGAGAGAGAGAGAGAGAGAGAGAGAGAGAGAGAGAGAGAGAGAGAGAGAGAGAGAGCGTGCGTGCGCGAGTATGTGCGCGCATGCACGCGATCATGTGCTTGTGCTTGTGTGTGTGTGTGTGTGTGTGCACATGTGCATATGTGTGTGTGGGGGGGGGGGGGGGAGTGCGTGCGTGTATGTGCGTTTGTACCCGTCTTGCCTGACCATGCTGCGCATTCATCAGGTGATGCTAGAGTACGTACAGCCAGTAGAGATCGGATTTAACGACCTTGCATGTAACATCAGGTTGAGTTTGCCGACAAAATTCTGCTGCCCAAGTCGTTTAGTACGGGTAAGTCCTTTGTGAAGATCGGGTTTAGTGACAGATCGAATACCGCTATAGTGACATTTTGTTCTTTCCCGAAGGAGTGTCGTTATATCCAATCTCCACTGTACAATGTTACGTGTTCATTCGCATGGATTCTGCACTTGCACAATGCGCATACACTTGTGTGCTTCTCTCCCCCTGCCACACAGGTATTACGAGTTGATACGCGAAAAAGACATTCCCTTTGCTGAGCGGATTGTCGAAACGCGGAAAGAGCTTACAGAACTACTCAAGGAGCACGAAGAAATGTCCAAAAAAATATCTGTGAGTTGAGCTCTGCCAAGTTAATGTTGGGTGCAGCGATAATCATGATTTTTTTGTGCTTCAAAGCGTGATGTTTCCTTTCTGTCTTGCCTGGCATCTTTAATGAACAGGGCTCTTCATTAGTTGAGGGAGTTGAAAAGGGGGAAAAAACACTGAAAGAAAAAATTGATTTGGCACTGTGTGCGTGGTGTGAAAGAGTGAGGCCAGAGCAGGCAAGTGCCCAGGCCTGTAAAACCTCTACCCATTACTAAGTCTTCTTCTGCCCGTTTCTTTCTGCCCTCGCAATCGCAGGGTCTTGAAGAGCGCCTGAAGTCCTACTACAAGAAGCTGGAAAGTTCCTCTCTGGACGTCAGTAAGCAGAGAGCCCAGATGTTGGCCATTACTGAGGAGACACAAGTCTTGGATAGCTTTCTGAAGGTACGGTCGACAAGTCTGATTCAGCGTATCTCTCCCTACGTGTGTCTGGTTCCTCCTTGCGTGGACTCTGTTTTGAGCACGTGTGACTTAGTGTACCACGCCCTACGTTTGTATGGCTCCTCGAGTGGACTCTGTTTTTCGTGTGCCGTGTGCGTTGGTAGTACGTATCACGCCGGTTCTACGTGTGGTACATGGCCCTGCCCCCCCCCCCCCGAAAATGGGTTATTATTGATTGGGGCGGGCCATGCACCAACCGTAGAATCAGCTCAGTTCATACTGCTTGCGTTTTGGTGGGTGGGTGTGTGTGGGGGGGGGGGGGCTGTGTGTGAGCATGAAGACCAAGGTGCAGTAAAGCTCACGTAGTACATACTTGGATCATTTAGTAGATCTGCTTAGTTATCAATCTTTTTACACAAAACGAAAAAGTTTTGTTTTATTTGGGTGGGTGGGCCAAGGAGAGTTTCATTATGAAAAATATTGATATGGTATTTTTCGTATAATTCACCCTGAAACATCAATCCATTCTAGCAAGAGTCCATAAACAAGAGTATGCAACTGTGATCTCTTTTCTATGGGCCAGATGCGCGGCGCACTGCGGAAAATCAAACACCGCACTTTCCCTCTGGTTTGAAATGAACTTTCGTGCGGAACTGGAGTTCATGCGCCAACATTTTGAGATCTCGTAGGTACTGGAACGAATCAAGCAAAAGCGGCTGGGCTTGCACGAGAAATTGTAGGTTTGAGTGCATGCTTTCAGAGCGTGATGGAGGCAAATTACGTAATGAAGGCAGCGCGCCGCGCACCGACCCATAACCACAGTTGCATACTCTTGTTTATGCACTCTTGATTCTAGCTGTCAAGTCAATATATTTTTCATTTAGGGGGGTGGGTGGGTGTGGGAGGGTCGTAGCTAAACTTTTTTTGTTTCGTGAAAGTTATCGATAATGCCGGCTGGCCCCTTAGTGCGGATATTGTTCAAAGCATGAGTGTATTTCTCCTTGATATTGAAGTGCAATAACCCGTAGAGATAAAACTCAGTTTCCTCTGTGTGTGTGTGTGTGTGTGTGTGTGTGTGTGTGTGTGTGTGTGTGTGTGTGTGTGTGTGTGCGTGCGCGCGTGTGTCTATGTATTTCCTGTGAATGTGTGTACATTTTCGCACACAGATCACGCAGTCCGAGATGACCTCCTGGTGCATGTTGCTGCCCAGCATGGGCCGGCAGCTGGAGGAGCTGTTCGGCCCTCTAGCCCTGACAGCCGCCGCTACCAGCTACTTCACGGCTGGCATGGCGACGGGGGACGCGCACCTGCTGCTGTGCCACGATTGGTCGGAGTGCGTGCGTCGTCGTGGCTACCCGGTGACCTGGTCGTACACCGCCTGCGGCGTTCCCGTCTATCTGGCGCTGATCATCTCGAAGTGCGCCGCCCAGCAGCGCCCCCACCAGCACCTGGAGCCCGACCCGCAGCAGGAGAAGCGCAGCAGAGAGCGCGAGAGCACCACTGACGCCAAGGAGACGGACGCTAGTTTGGCGCTCGTCGAGGAGGAAGAATGCCTGCTGGAGGAGCCCGAGCCTGATCCCGATCCATCCCAACCCGATGAAGTTGTCGGGACGAGAGAGGAATCGGAGGAACAAACTGGCCCTGAAAAAGCTCCGTTTCCCCCTCATCCCGTAGATATCTCGCCAGAGGCTGAGGCTCAGTTGGCGGCAATGCTAGACGCGGCTGTGGATCTGGAACTTCCGGACGTGTCGGCTCCGCATCCGCCCACGCCGGACTTGGGCGAGACGCCTCTGTCGGTGGCAGCTCAGGTGCAACTTATCGAGGCGAGTGACGTGTCCTTGCCACCGTCTCCCATTGACGAAGCATCGCCCCCGGCAACTCACAGGCCGCTGAGAACACCGGCACAACCTGTCGCCACCGCCATCACCAATTTGCAGGCCACGGTGCAAGCTTCTGCTGCTGTTGATGTTGGTAGTTTCGGCGGCGTCTCTATGGTCAAAGCCGGTACGATGTCGATGCTGCCCGTCAAACCCGTACTCGGCGTCGGCAGTGTCAACGACAGCAGTCAGATGAGCATCACGATGCGCAGGCAAAGCAACGCCAGCCTCAAGCACGAGGCGAAGGTCAATCTCGACGAGGCGGTCGACCATCCCCTGCCGCTGTCGCGAGCGCCGTCCGACGTCGATATCGGCATCCCACGCGACATGACGATACTGGACAAACGACTCGCACCCGGAACGGGAGAAGCCTCTGCGGACACATTGGAGCTGTTGGAATACTTCGACTCTACTCTACTGGACACTCCGCCATCCCGCATGATCAAGAACCTACCCCTGACCACCATCTTGGCATCGTTGTCCATGGCGATGGCCATGATCCAGTCGCCGGGCAAGGTTGCCGGGGCTACCATGGCGACTCTGAATCAGCAGAGGTTCTCGCCGGCGGAGATGTTCCTCGTCGGGCAAGTGCATGCAGCGGTGGTGGGCGGTCGTGAGGCGGCGTGCCACAAGTGGCCACTGCTACGGGATCCCGATGGTCTCGGTGCCCAGCTGGTCAGGCGGATGGAGCGGCATGCTACCGTGGATCGTGACGTGCAGCAAAGGTATCTGCTTGATAGGTGTAGCATGCAATACACATATTGAACTGGTGGTGTTTATGGCAGGTCTGGGGGTGGAGAGGGGTGGAGAGGGGGGGGGGGGGTATTCCTATGGTCGCAAAAGGTTGTCTGCTGTACAGGAGTCGCAGAATTCAAAAAAGGAATAATATTTTAAAGGTTATATGTTCAGGGCCGTGTACCCGCTACTGGCTATTCACAGACTCTCTCTCTCTTCTCTCTCTTCTCTCTCTCCTCTCTCTCATACCCACACACTCACACACACACACACACACCATTGGACCATTGGACGCCCATCGCCAGAGGCGATGATAGCGATGCTACAGCAGAAGCCATAGCAGCTTGTGCTGGGATTGCACCATTCAACAGCTTGCAAGGCTGAAGAATTGACCGCCACTATTCAGCCTGGTCTACACCACACAGCTATGAAGTGGCTTTTTTGGCCAGTGAATCCCTACCTTTTGGTCTTTTTAATTTTTTCCGCACACACATCACACCACATACTCCGGCACACACACACACACACACACACACACACACACACACACACACACACACACACACACACACACAAACACACACACGCTCACACACACACACACACACACACACACACACGCACACACACACACACACACACACACACACACACACACACACACACACGAACACACACACGCTCACACACACACACACACACACACACGCACACACACACACACACACACACACACACACACACACACACACACGCTCACTCCTGGTTTCCTCTACATGTACAGTTCTCTCTCGGAAGTCCTGGACGCTGTTCAGGCGGCCATGGTGCAGGGAATTCCCCTACTGCTACTGAATGTCACGCCCGCGCTGTTGCTGTCCATCCGAGCAGTACTCGTGCGCCCTCAGACCGCCATTGTTAAGTCGAGCGGCAAATCAGGTTAGTCCCCGGCCCCATTGTGCCGTTTAGGCTTCAAATAGGAAAAAGTCCATTTTCGCTGACTTGCCATCAGCTGCATGCACTCTCAATGTTGTTGTAGTAATTCCGAGACCTCTGGTCGGACTAGCTGGACTCGCCTCACCTGCACCTTGCTTTTGCATGTCCTACCCTTTTGTCTGCTTGTCCTAGTCTTCTGTCCCAGTTTACTGTTAACCCACATCATCAGTAAGATCGTGTGCTTTAAACTTGGAAAAATCCCTCTGGACGCATCTGTTAGAGGGACGTGCTGTTTTTTTCTGAGTGACTGAGTGTGTTTGTGTTCTCTTGTGCTGTCAGGTGTCGTCACGCAGTTCTGCGGTCGCCAGGCAACGTGGCATCGTCTGTTCCGCTTGTACATGACGTGGAACCCGCACTCAACGCCGCTACCGGAGGATATCCTCTCCTACGTGACGGTCGTCGACGCAACATCGCGCAACAGCCTGCTGGCGGAGACCGTTCGCAACGATGTCGTTGACGCGGTTTGCCCGCTGCTGTCGCAACACGAGACAAGTGTGAGTACATGTACTGTTGCTTGTATGCGTAGTCGGGAACGCCGGAAACAGCTTTCAATTGGTCTAGTCCTACCATAGTCTTTCAGACCTCTGGTCGGTTGAGTTGCTCCCAGCACATCAGCACGTCGTCCCTACATCCCCTATGTTTTGTCCTTTTCCTCGCTTCTTTTTGTTCTCCACCTGTTTTCCAGTAGGGCTGTGACAATAGTAAAAAAAATAATAATAAAAAAAAAATACAGTTTGTGTGTGATATGGCGGGGACATGATGCCCTCCTCAGCAATAAACAGGTGTTGGTAGCTACAAAGTTGGTCCGGTGATAACCTGACCCACCGGACCGGTTCCGGCGGGCCTGGTAGTAAAGAAAGAAGAGGAAACAGAGCATGCTGAGCACAAGATGCCAGGCAAGCCCCCCTCCCGATTTTCCCTGGCGCGCTTTGTCTGCGCAGACGCCGAGACCGCCAAGGTCGGCTGAGCAGCAGGGCCCCGCCATCCCTTTCCACGTTTAGTCGGAAGCGTAGTGGACTTCTCTGCTGTCTCTGTCTCTGCTGGGATGACGACTACACCATAGCTCAGCGGTTAGAGCATCGCTAGCTACAAGCGAGGGTCCCTGGTTCGAGTCCTGGTGGTGACAGTCAATTTGGACTTCAATAGTAAAAAAACCTCCACATTGTGCTGAAGGCAACTGCATACTGCCTGTATTAGGCTCAGTTGTCTGCCCACCAGCTGAGCATGTATGCAAGCATTGGTGGTTCAGTGGTAGAATCCTCGCCTGCCACGCGGGGGGCCCGGGTTCGATTCCCGGCCAATGCATTTTTTCTTCTTTTTTTGCTCGAAGTGATAAGAGCTTTTTTTGCAGTGTGGTGTCTGCGCAATCTTTTTTTATCATTATTCAGCAATGGCAATGACATAATGCCAAAAAACATGTGTTGTGAGGGCGGGGGATTATAACCAGCCAAAGTGAGGAAAAACTGAGAAAAAAGGAGAGAAAAAGAAGACGAATGAGGGAATGAGCAGTGAGAATTCAACAGAGTAACCTTGAGACAGCAGTTTGAAGATTTGGCTATCGATGAAATGTCAACTCAACTCGGGTAGACATAGGCAGAACAAAACAAAAATTGGCAGTGTACTTCTTACGACAGTTTAGCTGCTACAAGAGCCGAGACCAATGAGAATAGGTGTTGAATATAACAGGGATGGGTAGTAGGGTAGCAACATCAGCAATGACACATAAGAGAAGTCATCACGCTGACAAAGAATTGAAGACCAATGCTAGTAACCCGGAGGTATATACCTTATTCGATCAACGTCACAATCACCTGAACCGGGGTCCCGGGAACCAGGGAGTGGCAAGAGACCTGCGCTCAGCGCACAGTGGACTCTGCGTGCGAACATGAGAGTAGAAAATACCGGCAGTTTGCTACTCCCTTGTACGAACTGGGCCTTTCTTGCCACTCGTTTCTCGTACGCGTGCCCTAGCTTACAACAAATCCCTGGAGGCGAGTCCGAAAATCACGTTATCGAATAAGGTCTATAGAATTTAAGATCTAGTGCAAGTGAGCCCGCCAACGCGTGGGCTGTATTCAGTTGTCTGGCCCGCAGCTCAATATGCATCCAAGCATTGGTGGTTCAGTGGTAGAATCCTCGCCTGCCACGCGGGGGGCCCGGGTTCGATTCCCGGCCAATGCATTTTCTTCTTCTTTTTTTGCTCCAACTGAAAAGAGCTTTTTTTGCAATGTGGCGTCTCCTCAATTTTTTATCATGATTCCGTAAATCACAATGACATAATGCCAAAAAACATGTGTTGTGATGGCGGTGGGTTGTAACCAGCCATAGTGGGGAAAACTGAGAAAAAGAAGACGAATGAGGGAATATGAAACTCGGGTATTGAGCCAAAGGGTTGAAAGGATAAGGACACATGGAAACGAGTTAAGAGTAACTCACCACCACTGTAACAGTGACAATCGACATTCTTTGTTCCGTTGGGACTGTAGCTTGTGCTCGTTTTCGTTGCGCTTGCCTTCCCCTCTTTGGTCTTTCCATAACCTTGAACCTTCCCAGTTGGAAGGCTGTCGGTTAGCGCTACGGAGATGTGTTGAAGCTAGGTGTCAGGACGTCGAATGTCTCAGTACTCTGTCAGTTTTGTGGCTAGTTGTTGCACTTTCTGACTGTATATAGCATCTAGTTACAGTGGTGGAGAGTTACTCTTAACTCGTTTCCATATGTCCTTTTCCTTTCAATGAGGGAATAAGCAGAATTTAACAGAGCAATCTTGAGACAGCAGTTTGAAGATTTGGCTAGCGATGAAATGTCAACTCAACCCAGGCAGACACAGGCAGAACAAAACTAAATGCAGCGTACTTCTTTACGACATTTTAGCTGCTACAAAAGCCGAGACCAATGGGAAATTTTTCTTGAATATAACAGGGATGGGTAGGTGGGTAGCATCATCAGCGATGACACATAAGAGAAGTCCCGGCCAATGCATTTTTTCTTCTTGCTCCAACTTTTTTTGTAATGTGGCGTCTGCGCAATATTTTTCATCAATTTTCCGCAAACACAATATAGAATTTAAGATCCAGTGCAAGTAAGCCCGCCAACGCGTGGGCTGTATTCAGTTGTCTGGCCACCAGCTCAACATTTATCCAAGCATTGGTGGTTCAGTGGTAGAATCCTCGCCTGCCACGCGGGGGGCCCGGGTTCGATTCCCGGCCAATGCATTTTTTCTTCTCTTTTTTTTTGCTCGAAGTGAAAAGAGCTTTTTTTGCAATTTTTTTATCAATATCTCGCAATGACGTAATGCCAATAAACATGCGTTGTGACAGCGATGGGTTATAACCAGCCATAGTGAGGGAAAACTGAGAAAAAGAAGGAGAGGAAAAGAAGACGATAACGGGACCAATGGGAATTTTTTCTTGAATAGAACAGGGATACAATATATCTGTGAAAACACAACCTTTAATACTACTAACACAACCTGTGACTACAAAAATCATGAGATCAACCCCAAAACATTTCTTGCAGTTTACTTTCATAGAGTTTGCAACTTTGTGTTCCTCAACACAACTTGCAGCTTTCTTCAAAAATATCCTCAACCTTGGTTCTGTCCTAGATCGTATATACATGCATTCATTGTTTCGTCTCATCATTATGGAGCAGCTTATGCGAAGGCTAGCCAAGCTTGCTTGGCGATGCCAACGCGGAAAAGCCTATAATAATAGCAAGAGTACATAACCCCCAAGAGTGTGCAACTGCCTGCACAACCTCTATGGTGTGCTGCGACGGCAGAACTTCACATGACGTGACATGGTTCAAAAGGTTATGCTGGCAAACAGTGCAAAGTGACCACAAGAGAGTTGTACCCAAAGCTGGGCTGCGTGCAACCCTGTATCTATCATGCACGGAGTGCAAATAATGTGTACGGGTTCATCACGTGATGTGAAGTTCTGCCGTCGCAGACCCCATAGCTGGAGTTGCACACTCTTGGGGGTTATGTACTCTTGATAATAGAGAGGTTTTGCATTCCGAATTTCGGAATTATTTTCGGAATGTGGCGGCAGCAGTCGAAAAAGTAGTCGAACTTTCGGAAGTGTGGTGGCGAAAGTGCATGGTTTTCCGAAAATGGATTTTCGGCTCTTTCATGTTTGGGTGTGCATATTTGAATACAAAAAAGTGTATTTTTCATGTTTGTATTTTTGCTTTCTGCTGCTCTCGATTATTTGAAAAATTGTCCACGTATGTAGTTTTGATTTTTGCTGCTCTCGCTGATCTTGCCATGTTGACTAATCTTCTCACACTCCATCACACTCTATCTTCCTTTTGAGCCTACTGACAGTACAAGACAGTTACGTGAGTAGTTCGCCAACCTCGTCTTCAGCTGTTGGATCACTTGGTCCACCATCAGTCCGTCCTCGTCTTCGAACCGCACCCAAATTCAGTTTGACCTGTGCACATGGATTTGATCCTGCTCAGGGAGTCGTAAAATACCAGGTATTTTACGACTCCCTGATCCTGCTCAACCCCTTCGACGCTCTCCATTTTGTTTTGCATGGAAACGAAGTCGAATCAGATTTTCGGAATGCAAAACACTGAAATTTTTTCGGAAAGCGCTTTTTTCGGAAAAGCACAGTCGAAAATCATTCTGAAATTCGGAATGCAAAACCTCTCTAATAATAATAAGAGGAAGAAGAACAGGGATGGGTAGTAGGCTAACATCATCAGCGACGACACATACCGGTAAGAGAAGTCATCACGCTGACAAAGAATTGAAGACCAATACTTGCAATGTGGAGGTATAGAATTTAAGATCCAGTGCAAGTGAGCCCGCCAACGCGTGGGCTGTATTCAATTGTCTGGCCACCAGCTCAACATGCATCCAAGCATTGGTGGTTCAGTGGTAGAATCCTCGCCTGCCACGCGGGGGGCCCGGGTTCGATTCCCGGCCAATGCATTTTCCTTCTTCTTTTTTATTTATTTTTTGCTCAAATTGCAAAGAATGGCGTTGCATACTAAATAGAATCTGTATTGACCACGTTATACGAGATGTGTATGCATCTGGAGCTAGAGCTATGCTGTAGAATTCTGCAGATAAGCCCATGCTCTTATCTGATTCGAAAGGACTGTTGATAGTATTGGAGGAGCTCGCATGTTTGTATGGGCTTAAACACCGATCGAGATGTACTGGAAACTGCCTAATGCCGGTTTGCGACGTATCAATGTTTGCTTATCTTGTGAGAAGAGCAGAACGCGAATATTACCCATCGTGAAATCAAACTTCAACCGTGAGTGTACATGTATAATTATGTGTGGCCACAGTGCTCCGTGAACAATTGCTATCGTAAACTCGCTGGTTCTGGGAGATAGCAAAGCTTTAGTGACGCAAACATTGCGCGGTGCACAGCACATATGTACATCAACACCAGTAGAGAAAAATGCTGCTCATACCCATCTGTACATTCGGGCATCACAGAAGGAGAATGAACTAAAACAGAAGGCCGTGAGGAGTAGCCCTGTGCAAAGTTGACTCACTGTAATCGATTCAATTCATGAATTTCAAGGCCAATGCATTTTTTATTTTTTTTATTTCTGCTCCAACTGAAAAGAGTTTTTTTTCAGTGTGGCGTCTGCACATCATTTTTTTATCATTATCCCGCAATCACAATGACATAATGATAATGCCAACATACATGTGTTGTGATGGCGGTGGGTAAAAACCAGCCATAGTGGGAAAAAACTGAGAAAAAGAAGGAGAGAAAAGAAGACGATAACGGGAATAAGAAGAATTCAACAGTGGCACCTTGAGACAGCAGTTTGAAGATTTGGCTAGCGATGAAATGTCAACTCAACTCCGGTAGATGCAGGCAGAACAAAACTAAATGCAGCGTACTTCTTTACGACACTTTAGCTGCTACAGGAGCCGAGACCAATGAGAATAGGTCTTGAATAGGATAGGGATGGGTAGTAGGGTGGCATCATCAGCAATGACACATAAGAGAAGTCATCACGCTGACAAAGAATTGAAGACCAATACTTGTAATGTGGAGGTATAGAATTTAAGATCTAGTGCAAGTGAGCCCGCCAACGCGTGGGCTGTATTCAGTTGTCTGGCCATCAGCTCGATATGTATCCAAGCATTGGTGGTTCAGTGGTAGAATCCTCGCCTGCCACGCGGGGGGCCCGGGTTCGATTCCCGGCCAATGCATTTTTTCTTCATTTTTTTGCTCAAACTGAAAAGAGCTTTTTTTGCTGATTGGCATCTGCGCAATTTTTTTCAATCATAATTTTTTATGCAGAAAAACATGTGTTGTGAGGACAGGGGATTATAACCAGCCATAGTGGGGAAATGCGCATGCGGCGATTGTGAATAGCAACTGAATAGAGTGGTTGTCAGTTGACAAACCCCCTTTTTTATAGTGAAGGAAAAACTGAGAGATAGAAGGAGAAAAAGAAGACGAAAAAGGGAATGCGACGAATTCAACAGCGGCACCTGGAGACAGCGGTGTTATGATTAAGCTTGCCCGGAAACGTCCACTACGCTCAGGTAGACGCAGGCGGCGGGGCGGGGTCGATTCCCGGCCAATGCATTTTTTTGCTCAAATTGCAAAGAATGGCGTTGCAGAATAGAATCTGTATTGACCACGTTATACGAGATGTGTATGCATCTGGAGCTAGAGCTATGCTGTAGAATTCTGCAGATAAGCCCATGCTCTTATCTGATTCGAAAGGACTGTTGATAGTATTGGAGGGGTTCGTATGTTTGTATGGGCTTAAACACCGATCGAGATGTACTGGAAACTGCCTAATGCCGGTTTGCGACGTATTAATGTTTGCTAATCTTGCGAGAACTGAGCAGAACGCGAATATTACCCATCGTGAAATCAAACTTCAACCGTGAGTGTACATGTATATGTGTGGCCACAGTGCTCCGCGAACAATTGCCATCGTAAAATCGCTGGTTCTGAGAGATAGCAAAGCTTTAGTGACGCAAACATTGGGCGGTGTACAGTACATGTGTACATCAATACCAGTAGAGAAAAATGCTGCTCATACATCTGTACATTCGGGCATCAAAGAAGGAGAATGAACTAAAACAGAAGGCCGTGAGGAGTAGCCCTGTGCAAAGTTGACTCACTGTAATCGATTCAATTCATGAATTTCAAGGCCAATGCATTTTTTAATTTTTTTCTCTCTGCTCCAAGTGAAAAGAGCTTTTTTCAGTGTGGCGTCTGCACATCATTTTTTTATCATTATCCCGCAATCACAATGACATAATGATAATGCCAACATACATGTGTTGTGATGGCGGTGGGTTATAACCAGCCATAGTGGGAAAAAACTGAGAAAAAGAAGGAGAGAAAAGAAGACGATAACGGGAATAAGAAGAATTCAACAGTGGCACCTTGAGACAGCAGTTTGAAGATTTGGCTAGCGATGAAATGTCAACTCAACTCCGGTAGATGCAGGCAGAACAAAACTAAATGCAGCGTACTTCTTTACGACACTTTAGCTGCTACAGGAGCCGAGACCAGTGAGAATAGGTCTTGAATAGGATAGGGATGGGTAGTAGGGTGGCATCATCAGCAATGGCACATAAGAGAAGTCATCACGCTGACAAAGAATTGAAGACCAATACTTGTAATGTGGAGGTATAGAATTTAAGGTCCAGTGCAAGTGAGCCCGCCAACGCGTGGGCTGTATTCAGTTGTCTGGCCATCAGCTCGATATATATATATCCAAGCATTGGTGGTTCAGTGGTAGAATCCTCGCCTGCCACGCGGGGGGCCCGGGTTCGATTCCCGGCCAATGCATTTTCTTCTTCTTTTTTTTTGCTCGAACTGAAAAGAGCTTTTTTTGCTGATTGGCATCTGCGCAATTTTTTAAATCATATGCAGAAAAACATGTGTTGTGAGGACAGGGGATTATAACCAGCCATAGTGGGGAAATGCGCATGCGGCGATTGTGAATAGCAACTGAATAGAGTGGTTGTCAGTTGACAAACCCCCTTTTTTATAGTGAAGGAAAACTGAGAGAAAGAAGGAGAAAAAGAAGACGAAAAAGGGAATACGACGAATTCAACAGCGGCACCTGGAGACAGCGGTGTTATGATTAAGCTTGCCCGGAAACGTCCACTACGCTCAGGTAGACGCAGGCGGAACGGAACAAAAAATGCAGCGTGCATGTAGGTCACCCAAGACTTTCGCTGCTGCAGGAACCGAGACCAATGAGAATAGCTCTTGACTAGAACAGGGATGGGTAGGGTAGTAACGCCAAGGACAAGATAGCGGGGTTTTTTCATCCGATAATTATGTTCTTTCTTCTTTCTTTTCCCTTCTCTTGCCATGGCTGGCTAACGCCCCCTCCGGTGCATTGGCTTTTCCCATTGGACGGTGAAATAAAAAAAATTAAAGGTATTTTAAAAGAGAAGTCATCAAGCTGACAGAGGACTGAACGCCAGTAACCTCTAGGTCGTGTTTAGTTGTCTGGCCACCAGCTCAACATTTCATCCAAGCATTGGTGGTTCAGTGGTAGAATCCTCGCCTGCCACGCGGGGGGCCCGGGTTCGATTCCCGGCCAATGCATTTTTTTGCTCAAATTGCAAAGAATGGCGTTGCAGAATAGAACCTGTATTGACCACGTTATACGAGGTGTGTATGCATCTGGAGCTAGAGCTATGCTGTAGAATTCTGCAGATAAGCCCATGCTCTTATCTGATTCGAAAGGACTGTTGATAGTATTGGAGGGGCTCGTATGTTTGTATGGGCTTAAACACCGATCGAGATGTACTGGAAACTGCCTAATGCCGGTTTGCGACGTATTAATGTTTGCTAATCTTGCGAGAACTGAGCAGAACGCGAATATTACCCATCGTGAAAGCAAACTTCAACCGTGAGTGTACATGTACATGTATATGTGTGGCCACAGTGCTCCGTGAACATTTGCCATCGTAAAAAATCGCTGGTTCTGAGAGATAGCAAAGCTTTAGTGACGCAAACATTGGGCGGTGTACAGTACATGTGTACATCAACACTAGTAGAGAAAAATGCTGCTCATACCCATCTGTACATTCGGGCATCAAAGAAGGAGAATGAACTAAAACAGAAGGCCGTGAGGAGTAGCCCTGTGCAAAGTTGACTCACTGTAATCGATTCAATTCATGAATTTCAAGGCCAATGCATTTTTTAATTTTTTTCTCTCTGCTCCAAGTGAAAAGAGCTTTTTTCAGTGTGGCGTCTGCACATCATTTTTTTATCATTATCCCGCAATCACAATGACATAATGATAATGCCAACATACATGTGTTGTGATGGCGGTGGGTTATAACCAGCCATAGTGGGAAAAAACTGAGAAAAAGAAGGAGAGAAAAGAAGACGATAACGGGAATAAGAAGAATTCAACAGTGGCACCTTGAGACAGCAGTTTGAAGATTTGGCTAGCGATGAAATGTCAACTCAACTCCGGTAGATGCAGGCAGAACAAAACTAAATGCAGCGTACTTCTTTACGACACTTTAGCTGCTACAGGAGCCGAGACCAGTGAGAATAGGTCTTGAATAGGATAGGGATGGGTAGTAGGGTGGCATCATCAGCAATGGCACATAAGAGAAGTCATCACGCTGACAAAGAATTGAAGACCAATACTTGTAATGTGGAGGTATAGAATTTAAGGTCCAGTGCAAGTGAGCCCGCCAACGCGTGGGCTGTATTCAGTTGTCTGGCCATCAGCTCGATATATATATCCAAGCATTGGTGGTTCAGTGGTAGAATCCTCGCCTGCCACGCGGGGGGCCCGGGTTCGATTCCCGGCCAATGCATTTTCTTCTTCTTTTTTTTTGCTCGAACTGAAAAGAGCTTTTTTTGCTGATTGGCATCTGCGCAATTTTTTAAATCATATGCAGAAAAACATGTGTTGTGAGGACAGGGGATTATAACCAGCCATAGTGGGGAAATGCGCATGCGGCGATTGTGAATAGCAACTGAATAGAGTGGTTGTCAGTTGACAAACCCCCTTTTTTATAGTGAAGGAAAACTGAGAGAAAGAAGGAGAAAAAGAAGACGAAAAAGGGAATACGACGAATTCAACAGCGGCACCTGGAGACAGCGGTGTTATGATTAAGCTTGCCCGGAAACGTCCACTACGCTCAGGTAGACGCAGGCGGAACGGAACAAAAAATGCAGCGTGCATGTAGGTCACCCAAGACTTTCGCTGCTGCAGGAACCGAGACCAATGAGAATAGCTCTTGACTAGAACAGGGATGGGTAGGGTAGTAACGCCAAGGACAAGATAGCGGGGTTTTTTCATCCGATAATTATGTTCTTTCTTCTTTCTTTTTCCTTCTCTTGCCATGGCTGGCTAACGCCCCCTCCGGTGCATTGGCTTTTCCCATTGGACGGTGAAATAAAAAAAAATAAAAAGTATTTTAAAAGAGAAGTCATCAAGCTGACAGAGGACTGAACGCCAGTAACCTCTAGGTCGTGTTTAGTTCTCTGGCCACCAGCTCAACATTTCATCCAAGCATTGGTGGTTCAGTGGTAGAATCCTCGCCTGCCACGCGGGGGGCCCGGGTTCGATTCCCGGCCAATGCATTTTCCTTCTTCTTTTTTATTTATTTTTTGCTCAAATTGCAAAGAATGGCGTTGCATATTAAATTATAATAGAATCTGTATTATCCACGTTATACGAGATGTGTATGCATCTGGAGCTAGAGCTATGCTGTAGAATTCTGCAGATAAGCCCATGCTCTTATCTGATTCGAAAGGACTCTTGATAGTATTGGAGAGGCCCTTGACGTCCTGGAAGTCGTATAAATGCAGCTGGACATACACATATATTCACTGGTTTGAGGGAAAGACACAAAACGGGAAAAATCTGAAGAAAGAAAAAGTGACTGTCACCGCCAGGTTATCACATCCTTTTTTTATTTATAAAGCACGAAGAAGTGTAAAAACAACAGAAAAATGATAAGGCACCCATTTTGATAATCCAGGGGATGGCCCACGCCTGGTACTGCCACTGCATTATAAATCATACGTAATGACTGATAAAATGCTACACCTGTGAAGTGAAAGAAAAAGGCCCAACCCTAGTACACATATGCAAATACAGTGATGTATCGGAACTGATCTACTGTGGTCTACAGTCCGTTTCAAAAAGATTTACAATCCTGGCGATCGCCCGCGGAGTTTGGCGTCTTACCGTATGAGCACTCGAGCGCTGCCTGGAAAAACTCACTGTGAACTCGAAGAAATATTCCGCGCGAAAGCAGGAAAAATGACAACTCACTCACGTTGACACAGTCATGTACGTCTGGTTTACAACAAACGAGTTCTTCCTCGTATCGATAATGGAGTCAGAAGCAGGGAGTCGTAAAATACCTTTACGACTCCCTGGTATTTTACGACTCCCTGGTCAGAGAGGACATGTCGAAACGAAAGTGTTGTAAATGTTGACGAGCTGCATGGTTCCGTTTTGTGACCAAAACAGTTTCTTTGAGCTGCGATGCAATTATGTACTCACCAAATACTTTGACGACTCCCTGGTACTCACCGTGTGACGAAAACGACATCGACACGGACTCATTCCCAAGGCCATGACTTGGCAAAGCTATCCGTGTGACTTCGACGACATTTTGAGACAAGCAGACGCTTGTGAACGCTGATAGAAGACGGCGTTGACTGCTAAATTCAAATAAATTGGCGATCTTGAAATACTAAAATAAATCTCAAGAAGCTACAGCGCGATGACTTCCATTATAATTCACTCACACCACTGCAGTGTTGTGGGTGTGTTCACATGGCGTGAGCCAGTCAAGTGTCAGTCAGTTCGGCAGGAAGCGCGAGCTCCAACAAGTCGTTTGGTGCAGCCATCTTCTTTGTCTTGTACCAGCTTGATCACCAAAACAATGAAAAAAAAGTTTGATTTGAGGATAGGTTGGGATTTGAACTCACAACTTCATGGTCAGCAGACAGCATTCATAACCACAAGGCCAAAAAGGAAAGGATAAATCGTGGGTTTTGATAAAAAATCGATACTGGCTTCCTGGGCAAATTGTAAACCATGGGAAAAGGCCGGAAACCTGGCCGAAATTCTAACTCCTTAACGGTTGGTCCAATTGTTCCGAAACCTTCACAGAACAATTTGCCGTGTCCTAACGAGCCATTCTAAGTACTTTGTTGTCCAAATTTCCCTTATCTTCATACTTTTTAAGACCCAAACCTGATTGTAAATCTTTTTGAAACAGACTATAGGGCGCCAGTTTTGCACTTTGGGTCAGATTTCACCGAGCGCTTGTGAAAAGAAAATATTTGAGCAAAAAAAAGGAATGCATTGGCCGGGAATCGAACCCGGGCCCCCCGCGTGGCAGGCGAGGATTCTACCACTGAACCACCAATGCTTAGATATACATTGAGCTGGTGGCCAGACAACTGAACAGGTCTTGAGTGTCCATTGCACTCAGCAGAAATAGTTGGATTTTTTTATCACATTCCACATACATGTACCTACGGAAGAAGGGGAAGAAACAAAGACAAAACAAAAAACAACAATGGGTGTGTAGGCGATACATGAATAGAATGGCCTCACATCTTTGTCATGTGACTAAGTTTGTGTAGGAGGCGTACATGGCATGTGGACAATGGAACAAACATGGCCGACATCACTATGACTCATTAACGGAGAGCTTGACTGTAGGCTACCCCTGTTCAAGTTCTCTTTCCCTCATACTTCCATTTATCTGGTGCGTCCAGAGCGTGACGATGTCGAGACCAGTTGGTCGACGGAGCGCCTGGCCCCCACCACCATGGCTGCTGCATGTTCCCATTGCGTGCACCACATGGCTTTTAGCTTAAAAAAAAAGGTGGAATCAACATTGCAACAGGCAAATGTTGCCCATAAATGCGGGGGTTGTCTGGAGTTGAACCCAACATGGCAGACATCATGTGACCCATAGACGCAGAGCTTGACAGGTGACATCAAGAGTATACAACCCCCCAAGAGTGTACAACTCCTGATACCCTTTCTATGGAGTACTGAGAACACCGACGGCGAAAACTCACAACTCGTTGTTCAGTGTCGCAGTTGTACGTTTCCAGCCCGTTTTTTAGCGAGCAGCGGAGTAATAAAAAAATCACTCTCTGACAGAAACTCACTGCACGTATGCAAATCCCCGGCATGATCATGGCAGATATTCGGATTGCGCGCACACTATCCTTCGTTTGTACTTAGTACGAAACGTACCTGAGACACGTGATGTGAGTTTTCGCCGTCGGAGACCCCATATGCAGAGCTACACACTCTTGGGGAGATATATACTCTTGGTGACATCATGCGACTCGTTGGTGCAGGAGTTGACTGGAGTTAGACGTTACCCGTATGACAGTCATGTGCCAGCTTCAGCAGGTCTATTCACGGCTCAATGCTAGAGCTAGGCTGTGTGGGCTACGGTGTTTGCGGCTGTTTCGAAATATTATCGAGGAGAAGTGGGAGTGAGGGCAACATAACTGTGTTTCACTACTTCATGCGTCGACCGTTGGCCAAGGAAGTGAATCGCCCTGGCCCTGGTAACTTGGAGATGGAGTCTAGCAAGAGGGGACAGGTGCGTCGTAAATACATGAAATTCAAAAAGAAAATTCAGCTTGAGCGTGTCCGAATTTCCCGTCACGAAACCCTCCTTTCATGCATGTGGCATGTGCGACAGCATGCTGCCTGGCTCGTATTCAGGTGAGCAGCCAGCAGTTCAACACACATCCAAAGCATTGGTGGTTCAGTGGTAGAATCCTCGCCTGCCACGCGGGGGGCCCGGGTTCGATTCCCGGCCAATGCATTTTCTTTGCTCGTGTTTAATAGGAAATGGCTCTGTGTCGTCCTTCCTGGTCATGTCCAAAACTGCTTTTATAAATGTCTCCATTCTTTTGCTTGCTTTTTCTTTTTCCTTTTTTTGTTTCAAAATAGTTAGAGCCTGAGTGATCAACACAACTACATGCCCCTGTAGATGGCTCCAAAAGCATTTTTTCAATTTATTTCCCTTGCATATTGACTTTATAGTTCCTTTCAATTGTAATACGGAAATACAGTACACATTGACAAAGAGCATGAAAAGAGCTTCATTTTGATAGGCATGTCATACGATACAAAATACGGGTTCACATACATTCGAATGGGATTTCGAGTATGAGCTATAAGGACACTTCGCGAATAAGGACACTTCGCGAATAAGGACACTTTTCCGATGCCCCGCCCAGTGTCGTTATTCACAAAGTTGACTGTATCTATCACACTATTCTATCTAACACCTTGCCTCTCCTTGGAATGTTCACCCCTCACCGCTTCAGGTGCGCAACAACTTCCAAGACATGCAGTGCAGATTGAACGAGGTGGAGTCCGTTCTGCTTCAAGAGCTCTGCGCCATCAACATCAAGGAGCGGCAGACGTTGAGTCGCCGCAACCGCTTCCGCATGTGCGAATACGTCAAGAACAAGTTCTGTGTAAGTGGATGTACAGTAAAACCTGTCAAGGCAACCACTCGGAAAAGGCGACCACCTGTCCCAATAGACCACTGCAACCAGAACTAAGGGAGTTATTTGCAGTCAAATGACCCTGGATAAGGTGACCACCTGCCCCAGAGGACCACTGTAATCAGGACCAGGGGATGCTATTTGCAGTCAAATGACCCTGGATAAGGAGACCACCTGGTGACAGAGACCACATTTTAAAGGTCCCTTGAGCGGTCGTCTTAGACAGGTTCCAC
>NC_088655.1:27342784-27360284 GCF_964019385.1 Sycon ciliatum | reverse complement strand
CAGACCACACGTTTCCTGCATCTGGTGCGGCTTCAGAGCAGCCCGCTTGGCAAGCTCCCGCTAAACGTCGTCACAGCCAGCTCCGAGGTACCGCTGGTTCAGAGTGCGCTGGATTCGCTGAGCGTGTACGCGCGCGTGTCTCGCATTCCCGTGACAACCAACGGCGGATTGTCGTCTCGTCGCAGCCGCCGCTCTGCGCAGTCACGGCCCGCCTCGCGATGCCCTGGGAGCATGGATAATAACGACGGTGGTGGGGATGTACCGGTACGTGCCTCGCCGACATCACCCTACGCCGGCGGCGATGTCGATGATAGCCAGGACTCTAGCGATGCCGAAGGCTCGACGCAGCAGCACCGATCGCGATCCCGTGCCGCTACGAAATCGCCGTCGATGACGCCACTAGCCGAGGAGACCTTGGTCAATTCAGGCACTCGTGACGGTCATGTTGGTGGTGATGCTGACATGCACAGGAGTGGCACGCAGTCAAGAACGTCCAATGCAGCATCCTCCAGGCAGGACATACAAGGGGAAACTGCCGCCGGACGAGGGGAAACCCCTGTCACACAAGGGGAAACCCCCACCAGCGTGTCCCGCTCAGCTGACGCCAAGGACAGCGACGGAGAGAAACAAGAGGAGACCGACCAGAAAGACGAGTGCAGCGAGAATGCCAATGCTGATGACAAGACCGATGAAAACAAGCCGAATGCCAAGGAAGAGGACAATGGCAGCGTGGTGAAGGAGGAGGACGGGGACGGTGAGATGGCGGAGGATGGCAAGAATGATGAGCCTGACCGGAAAGATGAGGACAACGAGAACAATGATGGTGCTGATGGCAAGAAGGATGAGAACAAGGAGAAGAGTGAGGGCGAGGAAAAGAATGAGAACAAAGAGAAGGATGAGATAGCGCAGGTTGTCGCAGACAATGGGAAGTCAGAAGACACCAACAAAGATGACCACATGCAGAAAGACGACAGCAACAGCCAAGAAGAGGATAACAAGCAGAAAGACGAGGAGGTACAGGATGATGCAGCCAGCATGAAGTCTGAGCATGCCAAGAACATTGCTGATGTTGCTGCCCAGGACGATGACAATAAGGAGAACGCTGACGCCAGTGTCGACAAGACGCAGGATCACCAGGAAACGGAAGATGGCGACGAAAAGGACACGGAGAGCGGCAAGGTAGAGGACACCAAGATCATCGAGGATGACAAGAAAGACGAGGACGAGCAGAAAGACGGGCAGGAACGGGAGGATGTCGCCGACGAGAAGGCAGGAGAGACCGAGATCGGTAAGGATGCCCAGGAAGATGAGGGCAAGGAGAAGGATGGTGGTGATGATGCTGCCAAGGATGCAGATAGTGATAATGTGGTTGGTGCCAAAGGTGACGGTGATGTCCAGACCAAGGACGAGCACCCAGACGAGGACCAGCCAAACGACGAGAGTAAGGAGAATGATGCGGACAGCGAGAAGGCCGGGGACGTCGAGAATGATGGTGGTGAAAGCGAGCCGAACAAGCAAACCGAGAAAAGTGATGACGACAAAACTGTCGAGAACCAGGAGGAGAATGAGAGGGAGAAGAAAGATGCAGACAGCGTGAACGTGGAAGACAGTGAGAGCAAGAAGAAAGAAGCGGACAGCGTGAAGGCCGATGATGCCAAGAGCGACACTGCCGACACAGAGAATGCGCAAAGTGAGAAAGATGAGAATGTTGACAATACGGGCGAGGGCCAGCCAATAGATGATGGCGGGAAGAAAGATGGCGGCAGCAAGACTCCAGAGGATGCCAAAAGCAGCGATTGTGATGACAGGCAGGGCGAACACCAGCAGAGGACGGATGGCGAGAACAACAAGGCTGACACCAAGGAAGAGGACGATGTTGGCAAGGACAAGGATGAGGCTACGGTGGAAGACGACAAGAGCAAAGACGCCAACGGCTCAGCCAAAGCCAGCGAAGCACCGGAAGATGCAAAGCTCACGGATGTCGATGAAGCAGATGCAGCCCGCCACTCGACCATTACCGAAGCCGAGGCCAGTGCAGCATTGGAGGACGACACCGCTGCAAAGCTCACGGACGTCGAAGCAGATGCAGCCCGCGAGTCTGCCATCGCTCAAGCCAAGGAGCAGATTGCGGAGGCCGGCTTGCCCACCAAATACACACCGATGCAGCGACTGCTGCTCGCGCAGGTGCTGGGCACGGCGCGCGACTTTACGACGGAAATGGCTAGCTTCACGGAGCAGTCGCTCGGTGCTTCGTTCCTCACGTCGCAACCCGTCAAGTTGAGTAGCTTACTTCAGCTGGGTAAGCCCATTATCATCGTCCGACCGAACTCCCCGGAAGTGGAGCTCGCCATCACGGAGGTTCTCAGAACGGCTGCAAAGGTAAGGGTTTTGAGCGTGCTCACTTCCTGCTCAAGTCTCTAATTGTGAAAATCACTGTCTTGATCATGAAAGGGCACATCCCCTCCCTTCAAAGCAATTTCCGCATTCTCGAGAATACCCAGTCTCACTTTAATAGGCATGTTAACACTGATAGTACAGAAAGTTCTATCTCCACATGTCACCTTTCCTGAACTCAGCGGTACAAGTAGAGGAAGAAGTTTGTTGAGTAGCTGCCAAAGCAGCTTTCCGAAGAAGACATGGATCCATTCCTGACAATGATCACAAAGACAGAAACGTTGACAGAATTCCGTTTGCTCTGGTGGCTATTTCTGTAACGTTCACACACAGGTGTACCGACAATCCCTGGTGAAGGCGTGTGTCTCCTCGCCAACCCTCCTTCCCACCGTCATGGAAACGCTAGAGGACATGCTTAAGCAGAGTGGCGGCGGTGGCGGCCATGTTGGTTCCCATGGTGCCACGACTGCTGGCGCCGCTGGTCGAGGTAGCGGCGTCGGGAACTCCGACACCAAGTCGCTCTTTCTGCTGCAGTGCGTCGACCTGGCGCCCAAGTCCTGGCTGGTCAAGCTGCAGGCGCGGCTGCGCGGGGTGCACGATTCGGCGACAGCGGCCACTAAGCCGCGCAGCACGCGACCAGGCGTTCACACCGTCGGCCGCCGCAGATCGGCGTTGTCACGGAAACTCGAAGGTAAGAAAGTCGCATGACTCGGATGGTGCTCCGGCTGCAGTCTAGCATGCGCTCGCTTCCCTATAGAGGTTATGCGAATGATTTAGCGGCAGAGTTTCTAATGGGCGCTGAGCATGCAGCGTGAGTCGTTAGCTTGTGCAAGTGCAGCGCTGTGCCGCCGTGAGTCTGCGACTTCACCAAAGCATCTCAACTGATGATGTAATCGCGTAACGTCTGTTGAGCTAGCTTCCAGTACTGTCTGGTGCTCAAGACCTGGGGGGGGGGGGGGGGGGGGGGAGTCCTAGCCTACAGTCCATTCATCGGAAACAGTCCCGCTGGCTTTTGAAAGTCCGATTTGGGTGGAATGGAGGATCAAAAAACCCACTTTCAATCTCAAAAATCTGGGTTTGGGATCTGCTTCTGCACACATAATTATTACCATGGCATACTGTCCCAATTTTGTAAAACCTGGCTGAATTTCTATTTGAATTTCCTTGTTCTTGAACTTTTCTGGCCTCAAATTGTGGCAAGGAGTAATTGCACGGGTCACACCCTGCAGGATGTACTGTTGTTTTCACGATATCTACAACTATGCGAGAGAGACACCAAAAAGTTAGGGTGCCAGTTTCCAATGAATGGACTGTAGGCCGTTTTCAAATAATTCTTTTCGTATAGAAATCTCTAGATGGCTGTGGTAGCATGTACAGCCTGGTATCCCCTACCTGGCTGGTAACACTCTAGCCCGTTCGCTATTTGACGCATCGTTCTCCGACACTGGACGGTACTGTATTCAATAATAATTATTATAAGCTGTGTGCCCAAACAAAACAGAACAAAACGAAGCAAAACTAATCACTGCAACGGAATATTCATTTTCTGTTCTCTCTGTCTCCACTTTTGCGTACCTCTACCCACCTACACACACACACGCACGCACACGCACGCACGCACACACACACACACACACACACACACACACACACACACGTACGCACAGCTTTCCAGCCTGCCAAGCTGATCTGCCCTATCGTCATGACCTGTACCGGTTCCGCCGACCTGCCTCACTCCCTGGTCGCCGGTAGCACGGTGGTTGCTTGGCAACATCTCAAGCTACGCGTAACCACTGGCAATGAGCAACGTCTGCACGACATGCCGGAATCCGTTGGGTATGTACCGCATTTCCCGGTGCATGAGCCATACATACCATTGCTGCTACCCACAGTCAACTTTCAACTTCTGTTAATCGCCCAATATTCGCGTTACTAAATTTTCCCGATTTCTCAGAACCAGCGAGTTTGCGATGGCAAAAGTGCGCGAAGCACCGGAGCCACCTACATACACCCACTGTTGAAGCTTGATTTCACCCTGATTAATATTCGCGTTTTGTCTTCTCGCGAAAATAGCGAACATTAATCCGTTGCGAATATTAGGTAGTTTATAGCCTGCGCCTTGATCCAAGAGGGTGGTGGCGTTCCTGCGGATGCGGTAAACTGGGCCTTTGGCCGAGTCTCACGCGAACCGTGATTTTTTTTCATATAGTAGTTGTGACCCGGTATAAGGGGTACATGGATCGGGGTGTTCGCCACTTGTGCATGCACTGGAGTATAAGCCGCACTCAGATTTTTTGTCACGAAATGCAGCCATCTACCCAATTTATCCCTGTTAATTAATTTGATCATAGCAGTACAAGTGGGTGGTGGCGTTCCTGCGCAGGCGGAAAACTTGGCCTCTGGCCAAGTCTCACGCAAACCCTGATTTTTTGTATACTCCTGAAAAGACTGTGTGTTGTCCTGTGTTTCATGTAGGTTTAACCAGGCGTGTACACGGCTGCAAGCCGACATGGCTACGCTGGGACGTGAGTTGCGCCGCTGTAACTGGTTCCAGCACATCCAGCTCACGTACTGCACCAACCAGCAGGCTCAGGAGCTGGGTGCCGTGTCCGACATTCCGCAGCTGAGTCAGTCCCGCAAGCACTCCGTGGGCAATCTGTAAGAAGTGTGTGTGTGTGTGTGTGTGTGTGTGTGTGTGTGTGTGTGTGTGTGTGTGTGTGTGTGTGTGTGTGTGTGTGTGTGTGTGTGTGTGTGTGTCCCATATGGTGCAGTGGTATGTGCAGTCGATTTCCAATCGAGAGGTTGCGGGTTCAATTCCTGACGATTATGGTCGCACACGTCTTTCTTCTCTTTCTCGGTCTCTTCCTGACTTTTCTTTCATTCTCCTGGGTGGTTACCAACAGCCAGTGTATGCCGGAGTATGTGGTGTGGTGTGTGTGTGTTGAAAAAAAAAAGAAAAAGAAAAAGAAAAAAATGGAAAAATGAAAAATAGGGATTCACTGGCCAGAAAAAGTCACTTCAATCAGCTGTGTGGTGGATACCAGGCTAAAAATAGTGGCGGTCAATTCATCAGCCTTGCAAGCTGTTGAATCCCAGCACAAGTTGCTATGTCTAACATAGCTGTTCACTATCATCGCTTCAGCGATGGGCATGCGTGAGTAAGTGTGTGTGTTTGTGCACGCGTGCGCGTGTGCGTGTGTGCATGTCTGTGTGCACTCATATCTGTGTGCGTGTGTACCTCTGTCATTCTCTGTCAGTTCTCTACCGCCGGAGCAGGCGTCGTTTGGCTTACTGTCACCGATGTCCCAGGACGATTGTGCCGACGCATGGCTAGTGATAGTACGCGAGCAACTTCCCGACAACGTTGAGCTAGCACCACCAGCAACATCATCATCATCAATATCCGATGAGGATGAGAGCGGCGATGACGAGGAGGGCGGTTCTACTGCGCCACGGCAACAGACAGCCACGGCTCACACCATCACCCAGGTACGGGAGCAACAAACATATGTTCTGCATTATCTGGAGTATAAGGCGCACCCAGATGTTTTGTCACTAACATAATACCGACATCTACCCAGTTCACCACAGTTAGTTTGACCATCGTAGTATATGCTGCACTGACTTTCTTTGGGTGACCTACTGGTGTTTAATGTGCGGCGTATACTCCGAACAATACCGTACCAGTCGTTCATAAATTGAGCTCACATTGCCACAGTGTGGTGCAGTGTTTGAGTAGAAAGCCTCAAATAACTCATCCATTGAGTCAACTCTTTGTATGATTGCAAGGTGTTTCGACTGGACCACAATCTGTGTATGTGTGCATCTGTATGCACACCTGTCTGTTTGTCTGTCTATCTGTCTGTCTGTATGTCAGCTTGTCTGTCTGTCTATCTGTCTGTCTGTATGTTGGCTTTTCTGTCTGTCTGTCTATCTGTCTGTCCATCTGTCTGTCTGTCTGTCTGTCTGCGTATCTGTCTGTTTGTCGGTCTGCATATTCGATTCTACCTGCCTAGATTTTGAACTTGTTCTTTTGCTTACATTTGTGTTATTTTATGTGCATCTGCCTGTCTGTGTGTATGCATGTGTGTGCATGTGTGTGCATGTGTGTGCATGTGTGTGATCGTTGACAATCCGTTTATTCGTTTTGACCCGTTGCCCGGACTCAGGAAATCGAGAAGTTCAACAGCAGCTTGGATTACGTCAAGCAGGATATGCTGCGAATGCGTCGCTTTCTGGAACGGCAGTCCCTGGACAGCATCAGGGCTCACTCCTCCACTACACTGCGGACGTGCGCAACACGCGACTCTAAGGACTGTCCTGAGAAGCGTGCGGCGAGGATCGAATCCAGGCTGCAGCAGCTGCTGCGTGGTTTTGTGCCTGACGAATGGCTGTTGGTGTGGGGTAGCTGTGCGTTCACAACGGATGCCGAAAGTAGAAGCACAATGCAGTGGCTTAAGGGTAAGTTGCATGTGTGTGTGTGTGTGTGTGGGTGTGTGTGTGTGCGTGCGTGCGTGTGTGTCTGTGTCTGTGTGTATGCACGCAGGGCAAGGGTGTATGCAGTTTGATCCCGGGTGGATACCCGTCTGTTTTCTGCGTCTTGTCATCAAACACTTTAAAACTGAAGTGTGGTGAGCCCAGAAGTGGGATCGTTTTCAAGTCCACCCAGAGTTTTAGGGATTTCAGGGAGTATCGGCCGTGCATGTGTGCCCACATGCGTGTGTACCCATGTGCATTTGTGTGTGCGTTTGCGTTGACAGATCTGAACGTGCAGTCCAAGCTCTACGCATCCTGGGTGCAATACCTGTCGTCGGTGAATTCACCACAGCATGCTCACCCCACTGCAAATGTGAGCACTGGGGGACGAAGACAAGCACCATCGCAGCTGCCCGTGGAGTGGACACACGTGTTTAACAGTGACGCCCTGCAGCTCGCTCTGGAGACAGACGGTCGTCTGTAGAACAACGCAGGGCAGCGAGCCATGGTCAGCACTCTCCTCCTATTCCGTGTTGGTTGGGTCTCGCGCGTCGTCTCTTTAGTCGTAAGCTTGTCGTTCGCTGCGCGTGTCCGAGTTCGAAACTGTGACTGCTGCGACCAACACACGCCGTCTAAAACAAAACTACTAGTAGTCCCTTCTTATGCATGAGGTAATGGTCACAATGCATGACATCATAATTAACTTGCATTACTTCACAATCGCTATGCACAGCGTCATATGACTCATAACGTTATTTCCTTATTATTGATGTCATGAACGGCCGACAAATCACTCCCCGTGATGCTTTCTCTGAGTGCCAATGCCTTCGTTAGTTTTCGTAACATATAATTGCCTCTCTTATTATTCTGTCAATATCAATATTTTGCCTTGTGAACGCGGTTTTGTATAGACTGAGTCTATACAATATCAATATTATTCATGTATATCGAGGTCACTGTCGATATGGATGATGTCATAAGCAACGACCATGATGTCACTATGACGTCATGTAGAGTTCTATGAGTAATAGTATCTGTAGTTTCATGTCTTTATAATTATTTTGTAATTTTAGTTTCAAGTTGTCGATGTATGGTAGCGTATTATTCATGTTCGTATCTCGATCAAATTGCTCCACAATCCTGTACTGAATCCATGCACATGTACACTGGAGTAGAATACTTTGGCATGTCTGTCGTAGTTCATCATGACCCGTGAGTTGGTATTTTACGACTCCCTGATTATGTCTATGACTGTGTAGACGTGCAGGTAGAATGTATGATTCCCATGTACTGTCACCGTTTTCCGGTGCGTTTGTTTTTTTCTAATTTTTTCTTCTTTTTTTCCTTTGACTTTTATGTGGCATACGTGCCAACACTGCACTGTTCAACACCCTACACTATGCTGCAGTGTACACAACCAGGCCCGGGTGGCTGTGTTGCGTGTTCGTGATAGTTAGGCCTCGGTCACACTACGGCAAAAATGCTGCGTCAGCGTCAGAATCATGAGCTTTTCCATGGCAACTGACGCAACGCGGGAAATTTGAGCGTCAGACGCTGCTGCGTCTGACGTGGGGAAATCGGCTGCGTTGCCGCTGATGGGAGTACGAGTGAAGCGGGATTCACAGAAGCTTTTTTGCGATGCGACACGCGATGCGACGCGATCTGCGATGGATGCGTGCGATGCGAACTCGCGAAATACCATTCACAGAAGAAGTCAGCGATGCGACAAAGTTTTGCTGATTTGGGTACGTCACCATGATATTCGCGCGGTTTGACACAACTTGTAAAAATTTCTAGGCAACTCTTGCACCTTTGTACAACTTTGCTGTAGAAAAGGTCAAAATCGTACACCAAATCGCTTGTCGCATCGCATCGCATCGCAAAAGTTGAGCCAAGCTCAACTTCTGCGATGGCCTGCGATGGCCCTGTTGCGGCAGTTGCGTGGGGTCCGCGATGGTTGCGATTTGGGGATTTCCCGGTTTCGCAGCTGTCGCATCGCGTGTCGCATCGCAAAAAAGCTTCTGTGAATCCCGCTTAACGCTTGGCGGAAAAACAGTGTCTTTCAAGTAAAATTAGTTTCAAGACACTTTGCTTGAGTTGAGCAGTTATTCGACATTCGTCTGTTCAAGGTTTGTTTTGTTCCCTCTTTTTGTTCGAGATGAGTCCGTGGACCTACGAGGCCGAGGCTGCTCTGCTCCGAACCTGGCGGAAGAGCGAGGCGTTTTCTGAGAAGAAAATGATGTCGAGAAAGGACCAGTTGTTTGAGTGGGTCATCGGCCAACTGGAGCCTGTTGACTTGTGAGTGTTGTGTTGTCGTCAAGAGCCCCAAAAAGGACAACCAGTATGACGAAGTCAGGAGAAACACAGCTGCGATGCGGACTTTTCTTGCCTGATCAATGACACTACAACTGAAAATGGCTTCAAATTCGGAAAGAAACAACAACGATCGTGCACGCGTGGACCTAGTACCTTTCGTCTTCTTGTAATCAAAAATCAATGAAAAATTCGAAAACTTTGTCCGACAATTTTTTTGTATAATAAGCAAAAGGCCGGTTTCCGTGGGAATCCGTGTCGTCATTGAGTTTTCCTGGTGGTTTTGTGACGTAGACAAATGCGTCAAGCCGCGGCAGTCATGAGCTGCAAAAAAAACAAAACACTGTGTGACCCCACGTCTCCGTCAAGTGCTGCTATGCGGCTTGACGCTGCGTCCAGCTTCAAACTGCCGTAGTGTGACCGAGGCCTAACAAGCTACAATGTCATCTTTTCACAATGGGCTGAGCAGCCCGGTCGTCACACACGGTATGACCAGTACGACCATGGTTGTACACCAGGGAGTCGTAAAATACCGGTATTTTACGACTCCCTGTTGTACATGTCCCACTTTTCATCCAGGATTGTCCGCCCAGACTCCCCAGAGAGCGCCTGTTGGGTGCTAACACGTGCCCTGTTGGCGAAAAACCCTACCCCCTCCCCCATAGGGACACCCCCGACCTCTGGTCGTACCATTCCTCCCTGCTCTGTGACGCCTCTGGGCTCCTTGCATTGCTCTGTAGTTTGGTCTCACAGGGCATAGATTAACGGCCGGACATCGGACATTTTCCGGCCATTTTCGGCCACTGACCGGACGTTTTCAATTTCACCGGACATAGTGTCCGGTCAAAAAAGGAAAAAAAGAGCAGCGACCTTTCGACCTTTTTAATGCAGAGTTGGGCTTTCTTCGGAGCTTAGGGCATATCGTACAACTAACACGTCTACACCGTAGCCTCGATCCCTCAGGCGTAGACTTCACCATAATCCGCCTGTAGCAACGCGGTTGCTACAGTCAATTCACACTTTCGACCTTTGGCACATGCATGGTGTCGACTTCGCACCTGAATCTATGCCTGCAGTGCAGTTGTTCGCTCTTGAGAGGAAGATGATTGTCATCTTTTATTTTTCACTCTTTCACTGACCAGGAATGCAGATAGTCTTTTAGAATGTCTTCTGGAAAGCGAAAGGGAGATTCAGAGGACTCGCCGCCGGGCAAAAAAAGTCCGTGGTGTGAAGGCCGCTACTTTTGATAAGTGGATCTCGGACAATGATGCAGAGCTGACTACTTCCGCCTGGCTGATTTATGACCGGCAGAAGAACGATCGGCTGTTAGCAGAATGTTTGAAGTGTTCCGTGTGCATCAAGTTTGTAGACAGAGTCCGCAGTTGTAAAAACTTCAGCGAGGCTTTCATAACCGGATCCAAGAACCTGAGAACATCAGCGTTCAAGGATCATGCTGGAACGGAGATGCATAAACGAGGAATGAATCTTTTCCGCAGGCAAGAGTGTCCCGCTCGAAGTGCCCTCGAATTCGGTCAAATTGCGAAGGCACTGTGCGAGATGGACGATGGTGCTGCCGCTATTGCACGACGCAAATTCGAACTGACTTACCTTCTCTGCAAGGAGCATATCGCGTTCGCAAAATTCTTGACTGCAACGCTTTCTTGTACATACATTTGTCGTCAGTAAATAGTTCAGTTTCTAATACAAATAAATTGGCGAATTGTACATAGTAATGTGTGAGATACGTCTACATAATGAGTTATTGTGAATATACTTCAGTGCTACTAAAAAAAAGAAACACCCTGAAAATGTGTTGTGGAAAATGTCCGGGCATGTCCGGACAGATTTCAAAACGGAAGGACATTTGTCCGAGCTAAATGAAATCCTTAAAGGGGAAGTATACCCTAAAATCAAATTTTCACCAGTTGTAGTCTTCGGGGTGCTGAGTCGAATGGTCTTGGTCCGAGGAAGCTGAGACGCTCCCTTCCTACTTGAATCCCAATCGAACTCGCGCACTTCCACCGAAACTGGGTGACTGCGCCCTACTAGATGGGGATTTGTATGCAAAATGTCACTAAAAGCGCCATATCGTTCTTATAAAAGCACGGATGACCGCGATTGGCCCATATGTTGTAGTCTTTTGGACGCTGAGTCGACTGGTTTTGGTCCGAAAAGGCTGCGATGCAGCGTTCCTCCTTTATTCCCAATCGAACATGGTTGAACAAGCGGTCACGTGCTCCTGCGTACACCAGTCACCTGGTCACCGTGCCTGCAGGGTACAACTTACTAGCCTGTTTGACCTTTTTTGGGTGCAGTCCTGTCACTCGAGTTGAACTCGAGTTGAACCTTGGTGTGAAAGTTGTCGCCTGCTGGCGCGGTGACCAGGTGATTTGGGCACCCAGGAGCACGTGACCGCTTGTTCAACCATGTTCGATTGGGAATAAAGGAGGAACGCTGCATCGCAGCCTTTTCGGACCAAAACCAGTCGACTCAGCGTCCAAAAGACTACAACATATGGGCCAATCGCGGTCATCCGTGCTTTTATAAGAACGAAATGGCGCTTTTAGTGACATTTTGCATACAAATCCCCATCTAGTAGGGCGCAGTCACCCAGTTTCGGTGGAAGTGCGCGAGTTCGATTGGGATTCAAGTAGGAAGGGAGCGTCGCAGCTTCCTCGGACCACGACCATTCGACTCAGCACCCAGAAGACTACAACTGGTGAAAATTTGATTTTAGGGTATACTTCCCCTTTAAGGTGGCTCACACCCTCTGCGCGCGCATCGTTTGAAAAGTGTAGATTTTCAGTAAATTTTTCGGTAGCGATGATTTTTGTGCGATCAATCGTTGTAGGAAACGTCTTCTCGCTTTTCTGCAATTCTGGCGACCTAGCTAGAACCTGCTGCTAGTGTCCCTCTTCACTCGTTCTTTCTATGAAAGGGGAAGGCAGCACTGGCAGAAGATTTTCCAAGAATGCAATGTCGACTGGTGCTCGTACCAGAAGAAGGGAGAAATCAAAGTCCGCTCTTGAATCATGCCTGAGTATTAGAAAATTTTCTGAACACGCTTGTGTAGATTTCCTGCCAGTGCCACTGACATCTCGCGACCTTCAAATATTTTACTTGCTCGATCATCTCCCGCACTGACTAGCAAATTCGTCAGGTAGCTGTGGATGGATCGATTCAGGGAGATCGAAGGTAAATACATCGAAGCACTTCAAACACGTTTCAAGACGCACTTCAAATTTTGTAATTGTGTCTTGAAAATTGTTTAGAACAATTCGTACTTCAATACGCTGTTGAATTGTATCCTCTGCTTGGGAGTCTCAGCGACTGTTTTATTGCTGCATGGCTTTCCTCAACACCGTTCACTGTACATGTATCGCGGAACGCAGATTGGATGGCATTGGAGGTGAATTTGATAATTTGTGACTGTGTCATCAACCAAGTGAGGACATCAAAATATCAACAGGGACGCTTGGAAAATCACAAACGCTGCGAAATAGATATGAAATGGTCTTACACACTGGAGGGTATTCCACATTCATTGTGTCATATCTTTAGACTGTCCGAAAGTTTGTCGTGCCGTGCAACTTTCACAGACTATTCCGATAATTGGCATGTGGCCCTACTGGCACACACTCATGCGTATGCCGTTGACTTTATCTATATGTGCACGCACATGTGTGTATACATATACAATTTTATTACGTATGCAAAATTAGGCAATCTACATGTACATATATATGTGTGTGCACTCACTCCTATGACATAGAACGACAGTGCAGGCTATGAAGTCGCATGAATGTGTCACCCGGGTGTGTACATGCATGCGCGCTCGCGCGGGCGTTTTGTGTGCGCGCCTGGCATGGCATAACGCCGTTCAATATGACTAGTGTTGAACCGTGGTAATTTTCCCCCACCCCCGCTTTTTCTGCTGGCGTTGGATATGCAACTAATGACATAAACTCAGTTGTTGAAAACGAGTGCCATGCACCACAATGGATTGACAATAATAATTATAATACAAGTAGCACTGTAAAAGCGCTGGTAATACTCATGTTGCAGCCATGGCAGTTGTGATTAGCTTTCCAAGTCAAGCCTGCTGCAGAAATTATTGCACTCTGACCAGCTAGAGTGGCCCAGGACTGCCGGTTGTGGAGAACAGGAGTGATGCTTGCATATACGCTTGTATTTACATGATGTACACAGTGTACTTCGAAGTAACGTTAGGTGTATTACTTGTGTGTTCTTCTGCCTGTGTGCGTGTACATGTGCTGGTCAGTGTGGAACCGCCATCCATATTAGATCATACAGCTGCTATCAGTCTCAACAGCATGTATCTGGCAAATAGGGGTTTAGTGACTCGATTTTCCTTACTGTGTTCAACAGAGTGGCATTGCACACAGCTACTTGATGTAATAGTAGCATCTTGGAAAATTTATATTTTTGATAGTTAGCTTCAGTAGAAACTTCTCCAGTGTGGCTCTTAGCTTCATTACCACGGAGACTAAGCATTCAAATAATGCACGAAGAACAGTGGCTAGATGTGAAGTGAAAAGCCATTGGACCGTACCCCGTGGAATACGCATTTAGTATAGAAGAATTTCTTGCTATGTTGGCAGCAAACACTGTATAATATAATAATTACAATACCAGTAGAAAGTGCCCAATGTGCATTGCTTCAGCACTATGTTTTGGACAAAGCAGTCAACAAATTCCACATCACTATCGGCTTCATGTTGGAGAAAGTTGTGAAAAACACTAGAGCATACATGTACACTCAATACACATGCTCAGCTACATGTATGGCATTTAGTATGTGGGCGACTTCAAAGTTCTATTTTGGTAGTTTGCTTCGGTAGAAACTGTCTAAACTTGATCCAAAGCTCTACTACTATGTTCTGAAGATGTTGCAATCAAGTAATGTAAGACACGTATCTGCCGCATTGGAGCTAGTTGTGAAAACCTTTAGACCATACACTCAATGCACATGCTCAGCTATGGCATTTAGTATGTGGGCGACTTCAAAGTTCTATTTTGGTAGTTGGCTTCTGTGGAAACTGCTAAAACTTGATCCAAAGCTCTACTACTATGTTCAGAAGATGTTGCAATCAAGTAATGTAAGACACGTATCTGTCATGTGGTGGAGTCAGGGGTTCTAAGGCGTTGGACAATGTCCCAGTGCAATGTGCTGATTCTTGAAATATGGCATCACTTGAAACTTCAAAGTTTTATTTCACGAGTTACCTTCGGTAGAACCTGCTCAAACTTGCTACACAGTACCATTATTAGGTTATAGTAGCATAACCATCGAATACAGGGCAAGTCCAGTGTCAAATACTTGTGGGCGGGGCTAATATGAGGGACGTGTGCGCTGAAATGGGATGATTCCGAAAAGAGAAAAAGGTCACCTTCTAGCAGAATTCTACCCACTTCTACAGCTTATGCTGATATTTAGCAAGTATACTACTGTCCTACTGTCCTACTGTCCTACTGTCCTGATGTTGGACATCAAGAAAAATGGGGTAACTACGAGTACTACGGCCAAAAAAGTGGTTTTCCGGTGTTTTTTGGCCTAAATTGGCAATTGTGAGTATGCTATGTTTGGCCCCTCCCCCGAGTGAAACCGGCCGGTAGAACTTGATAAAATTTTGTCTCCGTACACTAGATATCCTACGGAACAAAGTACAATCGTTTGTAGCCACGTTTCAAACAAAAAAAATTTGGACCCAAGGGGTAGGAGCCACCTTAAGCTATGCCCTGGTCTCACCGTCCATGCGCTGCTGAAGGCAAAGAGACCATGTACACTGAAACCTGTCTAAGACGACCGCTCAAGGGACCTTCAAAACCTGGTCTCTGTTACCAGATGGTCTCCTTATCCAGGGTCATTTCACTGGAAATAGCACCCCTTGAAGTCAGTGGTTACAGAGTCATTCGACTGGAAATAGCACCCCTTGAACCTGGTTTCAGCGGTCCTCTTATCCAGGGTCATTCGACTGGAAATGGCATCCCTTCAACCTGGTTTTTGTGGTCTTCTAGGACAGGTGGTAGCCTTATCCAAGTGGTCGCCCAGACAGGTGTGACTGTAATAGGTTGGTTCGGACTTTTATTTTTACAAGATACCCAACTCACCGCCAGGCACATGGGGCTAGCATGGGGTGAGATGGTGCTGATGGGGCCCAACCGACTAGAGGTCTCGGCACCTTCGAATGGCAGGTGCACCTAATACTCCAGTACTGGCAGTAGTACCAGTGGTGACACTCTTCTTCAGACCCTGTTCCCTCTACGCTGGACGGTTTGGAAGTGCTTCATCACAACTAGTGCAGTGTAAGTACCGGCACTTGAAGTAAAACATTCAGAATTGTCGTAGGATTCGCCGTAGAGAGACAAAAAAGAGCAATATAACGATTTCGCTGGGAGGTGCGGGGGGGGGGGGTGCAGTTATATGATGCTGTAGTGCCAGAAAAGGAAATTATAGGCAATATTTGTTCATACGATATGCAGCCAATCTCAATGATAATGGTGATCCGCTGAAATGGATCAGATAAAGAATTATAAAAGCACACAGGTCCAAAATGCATGCTGTATGCATCGCGACCGTACGGACTGTGTCCTAGGATGACCAGCAGGCACAGAGAGAGAAGTGAGAGAGAAAGAGACAGGCAGACAGACAGACAGACAGACAGACAGACAGACATACAGACATACAGCAGAAGAAAGATGAATTCACGGTTCACGTCAGACTCGGCTAGAGGCCGAGTTTTCCGCGTCCGTAGGAACGCCACCACCCTTCAAGCATCAATGCGCAGATGCAGTTCCTAAAGCGGTGGGAGGAGGTGGGAGGAGGGAGACATACAGACACATCTACAACCAGACAGAGAGAAAGAGAGACAGACATGGGGACAAACAAACAAAAAGGCAGACAAACAGGCAAGCAGGCAGACAGATAGACAGACGGAGAAAACGAGGAAAGACCGACGGAGCATTCACTTGACTAAACCAGCCGTGGGGTAGATCTGTCGCGCCGTGATGAGATGTGGAAAAGGTCTCGCACACCGAGCAGTCAACACATACACACGTGCACACACATGCGGACGCGTGATCGAAAACTGAGGCTGGTAGGTCCCTATGCCGGACCCGCTGTGCCTGCTGGTCCACCGCGGGCTCGGAACACGATCAGGATGACGGCAACAGCAGCCTACAGAAACAACACCAACATACCAGAAGCAGAACACACAGATTGTGAGCACACATACCGCATCTATTTCCTACAAAATCCACATATCTCCAGACACTGGGGGTGAATGGTGGAGTGTGATGGTGGGGCCCATGAAGCTCAGCCGACCAGAGGTCTCGGCTCCGTTTCTGGAGTACAAACCGCACTTATACTCCGATAATCAAATTAACGGTGATAAAAATAGGATAGAGCACGTTGGCGCAAATATCAATGGAATATCTGCGCATGAGACCGACTGGCTCGGCCCGTCCACGGCAGTACGGATTGCCTAAAATACATAAAGCATCTTGGCCACTGCGACCGATCTAGTCTAAGATAGGGTCGCCACAATACAAAACCTCCAAATGGTTATGCAAAATGATCCAAATAGGATAGAGATCTGTATTTTTGTGGCGGAAAATGGAGGGTGCGACCCATACTCCAGTGCGGTTTATACTCCGGAAAATGAGGTGCTCATTTTCGGATCAGAGTATTTAAACATGGAACTCAGAGTCACGGGAAAGATATCGGTCTCTGTTGCTCCGCATTGTCATCGTATACACGCATATATAGATAGTGTGCACGAACACGTACGAGTACATGGGTGTACAAGTGGCTATCGACTTGGTGTACACACTGCAAATGGAAGTCGACAGAATGTTGCAAGGCGAGGACGCACAGCGCTCCTCACTACAACCCTAACCTTCTTGGAAGAGTCCCGGTCTTGCGACCATTTGAACCTTTTGGGGAGAAAATCCCGGTTCGCACCTTCTTTTTTCTAGGCGCAACCTTGGAATGTTTTTGTTTTTTTTGCTAATATTGTTTATCAGCAAAAATTCCAAGGTCAACCACACCGAACCGGGTGTTTTTCCCCATCCGGTTCAAATGGTCGCAAGGCCGGGACTCTGCCAACAACCGGGTTATGGTTATAGTCAGGACTCAGGATCACTGTGCATCCTCGCCTTGTGACATGCTGTCGAATTCGAAAAGCTGTTAAACCTATCAAGCAAGGCTTATATGTATAGAATAAACACCGATGTCGTAGTGTTTTTGTATAGAATAAACACCGATGTCGTTGTGTTTAATTATGGGAATATAAAC